>NC_055958.1:12431236-12568317 GCF_018492685.1 Alosa sapidissima
TCAGATCATCTCTGGAGTGCGCACGCTGATCGACACGGACCACTGCTGCGCCAGGTCATCCATACCGAGGCCATGAAGGTCACTCTAACTCCACTCAGGTTTGGAGCACACTCCTCAGTGAGAAGATCACTATGGAGTGGGATCGCCCCGGTTCTGGCTGTGTTCTGGCCCAGAGGTGTCACTTGTATTTAGCTCTCCGCTCTTGTCATTATCTTAGCTTTGCTTCATTTCTTCTTTTCTCTCCCTCCTCTTTTTCTCCTGTCTCACTCTTCTGCACTTTCTTTTCTCTCACCCCTCTAGACCACTTCAACCTCCTGCTCTGCCTCCCACTCTCCACTCATTTTCTCTCTCATCTCTCTGTCTGTAGAGAAATCAGCTCTAATGTAGTGAGACTGGGTAAATTTGGCCCTTGGTGTGGCTGAGCGCTTAATGTAGCTGAAAGAATGGCTGTCCAGTGGTGTGTGTGTGTGTGTGTGTGTGTGTGTGTGTGTGTGTGTGTGTGTGTGTGTGTGTGTGTGTGTGTGTGTGTAGCACCACTCAGGGATGATCGAGGCCTCTTCGTCAAAATGAGCTCACAGCCACAAAAAGCTTTTGGTTTAACAAGCCAAGGTCCTCCAAGGACACATGCCCCATCCCGCTCCTCTACACCTCACCCACTCTAACCCACAAGAGCCACGGTGCAATCACAACCAGGAACAGAGTCTGACTGACTGGACTGTGGCTAGTGTGATGTAAACACAAACAAACAAACAAACAAACAAACAAACACCCAACCAATGTGCCTGCATTGTTTCCTAAATGAAGCTGGCCAAAACCACCTCTGACATTGAATCTAAAACGTGGGACATCAGAATGTATACCACTGTAATGACGTAAAATATGGTTTTGAATTGAATTGAAAATTGAAGTGAATTCAAAAAGTCTATTAATCCTCCAATCTGTTAATATGTTTGTAAACATGATTCTTGTGTTTCATGTGGTGAATATAGAGTTTCTAATATCAATAATATTAATTAAAAAAACTACTACTGCTGTCCCATTCAAAAACCTGTGTTGCTACGCTGTCCTATACATGTAACAGCTGATGATGTTTGAAGTGAAATGAAAAGAGAGGCGTGTGAGCTCAGTAATAATTACCTACCGTACACACACTGAAGGACAGAAATGACTAATAACAAAAGAGGCAGCTTTCTCTCCAGAAAAACTCTTTCATTTCTTATCTTTCTCTCTTACCCGTAACACTCTTCATCTCCTCTGCCTGATTCATTCACTCCATCTCTTCTGCTGTTCCATCTCTCTCTCTCTCTCTCCCTCTCTCTCTCTCTCTCTCTCCCCCTCCTCCTGACTCTTTCTATACTTTATCTCCCTCCTCCCTTAATCTGGGTGTCTCGCTCTTCAGTAGAGCGCTCACACAGTTGAGGAGTGCAGACGCACACAGACAGAGGCATCAATCACTGCTCTTTCTCCTCTCCACGTCAGTAAGACACACACACACACACACACACACACACACACACACACACGCACGCTTTACAGCTCCCTCATCTTCTCCCTATACTTTCTCATCGCTCTGCTCCGTAGAAGGTTCCGGAACACCGCATTAGTAGTCAGGTGGCAGATCATATGTCTCTTTGCTAGGTTCAGATACACAAGGACCCTTCTGGAACATCATCTCAGCTTTTACCCTTCTTTATTCTCAGCATAGTGCCTTTATTTCTCCCTCTGTACCTTGTTAAAACATCAGCTGAAGTATCTTAGTTCTTCCTTCTTAGTTCTGATAAATCCCTTTGTCCAGCACTAACCCTCTCAAAACCACAGTCCACAGCAAAGCAGCTTTTATCTTGTGTGAACCAGTGTATAAGTCAGTTGTAACTTAAATTAGTACATATAACTCTTACCAATCATAAGTACAGCAAACAAACACATGTATATTCTAGTAAACGAAGGTTTTAAATGCAGTTGTTACACAATTGCTCAAGTGTTTAAAAGCGCTCCTCGCCGTATTCCTCTGCCTGTCATCGTGTGTGTGTGTGTGTGTGTGTGTGTGTGTGTGTGTGTGTGTGTGTGTGTGAGTGAATGTGTGTGTGTGTGTGTGTGTGTGTGAGCCTGTATGTATATCGTTGAGTCTCTCTCTCTCTACTTATATGTTGCGGAGTCTCTCTCTCTCTACGTATATGTGAGTGTGCGTGCGTGTGTGCGTGTGTGTTTCTGTGTACTCACTGAGACATGACCGCTTGGCTGCAGCACTGGCTCCTCCAGAGCAAAGGTTTCCTCCCCGATGCACCATCTCCAACTCCAGATTAGACCTGAGACACACACACACACACACACACACACACACACACACACACACACACACACACACACACACACACACACACACACACACACACACACACACACACACACACGATGTTGATAAGTGTATACACACAATTTATAAACTCAGATATGATGTTGATAGCCACAAACATACATAACTTTTATATACTCAGACATGTTACCCATACCATACCCGCACCATTTATAAACATATAATAACAACATTTATAAACTCTTGTATGATGTTAATAAACACATACACACATAATTTATAAACTCTTGTATGATGTTAATAAACACACACAGCATTTATAAACTCACGTATGATGTTAATAAACACACACACACGGCATTTATAAACTCAAGACTTTGGTGTCGATAGCACCTTGCTCTGCCAATCGAGCTGTAGGAAAATAGCAATGCTAAATAACAATGCAACCATTAATAGCATGCAAAATCATTGCGTTAGCTTCGAAAGCCAACATAGCTCATGGGCATGTATAGCGAAGACAACTATACACAACTTTTAGGTGAAAGAGAGATTGTAAGCCATGGTGGCTTCAGAGACATGCCCTCAACGCCACATCAGTCTGCAGGGGTCCCAGCCAGCATGTGGCACAGGGAGTAACCCTTCTGCTGAACGTCTTTCTGGAGGAGGGGGGGTCCATCTGCTGCCGAAGTTTGAAAAGTTTTTGAAAGTGATGAGAACCTTTTTTCAAAGCAAGACTAACTGCCAAACTGATAGACTCCTCAGAGGGCTATAACTGACAGAGTGGCGCAAGGGTCTAGCTAGCACAGTTGTTTTTTTTTTAACCAGACCATAATATCCCCATTCTCTTTCAGCAACTTTTCCCTGCAGAATGTCCTAGCAACCTGTTCCACTTTCAGCTGCCAAAGTTGCAAGGAACTACTGGTTTAAGAGAACAACCTGCTCATCTCCCAACACCCCAAACAGTCTTTAACACATCTGTCCGGTCATACCTACTTCAGCACACGTTAGCTCACACCTGAGTCATCATCCGGTTAGCTCACACTCAATACTTGCTGAGTCACTCTAACACATCTGTTCAGGCATATCTATTCCACTAATAGATCAAGCATATCTATTGACACAATTCCATGTCAGTTCATCTTCTGAGCCTTCTGCACATCTGCTGCCTCATTTCTGCTGAGTCATTCTTTGTCTGTTCTGTGAGACACCTGGGCCTTGGTCTAGCAGCTGGGCTGGCTACACAGATTGTGTGTGTGTGTGTGTGTGTGTGTGTGTGTGTGTGTGTGTGTGTGTGTGTGTGTGTGTGTGTGTATGTGTGTGTGTGTGTGCTCTAACACACATATGCAAACCTGTGTTGCTACGCTGTCCTATACATGTAACAGCTGATGACGTGTCTGAAGTGAAATGAAAAGAGAGGCGTGTGAGCTCAGTAATAATTACCTACCGTACACACACTGAAGGACAGAAATGACTAATAACAAAAGGGGCAGCACACACACACACGCACCATTTTCATCTGATTTCCCCTCCTTGACACCCCCAGAAAGTGACAAATGGATGAGTGCTGTCTGAGTAGAGGATAACGGAGCAGACGCTATCAGTAGCTATAATTAATTAGACTGACATTCACACTCCGTCCTGACATTAGCCACATTCAGAGTATCCACAAGCAGCGGAGAACAGGACACAAGGCCTCTGGTGAGATGCCCAGGGTGTGAACGTGCGATATGTGTGTGTATTTATGTGTGTGTGTGTGTGTGTGTGTGTGTGTGTGTGTGTGTGTGTGTGTATGTGTATGTGTGTCTTGAGGGGTAAATGTACCATGGTTGACTTGGCGTTGCCATGGTGAGACCCATCTGGCTGCCACAGATAAGATAGACCCTGAGAGCAGCCAGTGGTCTCGCCATACCCTCAGGCAATCTGCACCTCTCACTGAGCACAATGACAGAGAGAGAGAGAGAGAGAAAGAACAGACACACAGAGTTGGAGAGAGCAGTGAAAGTGATAGAGGCAGTGACTGTGACAGAAGGCTGAAAAGAGGGAAAGAAAGAGAGGGGGAGGGAGAGAAAGAGAGGAGAGAGACAGCAAGTGTAACAGAAGCAGACGGCAGCTCTATTGTCTGTGTTGGCTGCTTGTCCACCACGTTATACTGCCCTCACCTTGCCAGACCATCAAACTGACCTCCAAGTCAGAGCATTAACCACAGACACACTGAGAGACGGACAGCTATAGGAACGGGCCTTCTCAAAAGATAAGACAAGACATCTACTAACAGATGATGAGAGGGATGGGATAGACAGACAGGCAGGCAGACAGACAGACAGACACAGACAGACACAGACAGACAGACAGACAGAGAGACAGAGAGACAGAGAGAAACATAGAGAGAGAAAGAGAGAAAGAGAGGCAGGCAGGCAGAGACATATGACAGTGGCACAGGCAAACAGAGAAACCCACTCATAGACAGACCAACAGACAGATTAAACAATAGACCTACAGACAGACCGATCAAACAATAGACCTACAGACAGACAGATAGAGATATAAGTAATTAGTGGTAGTATTTCCAAGAACTAGTTCCTCACCTGGCAACGGAGTACATGAAGAGGAAGTCGTTGTCGGGAGAGCCGGGGTTCTTGCCGTAGTCCATGTACTTCTTCTGCGTTGTGTTCTTGATGTCCTTGATGACGGACTCCATCTCCTTGGTGAGGTTGGACTCCGTCTGCACAGGGGCACCGTCCAGAGTAAGTCCAGAGTACAAGGCAGGGTAAGAATCAGAACTATAGTGATAATGGCTGAAAACTATCGCTCTAGCTAATATGAATGACAACGGCCATAGATTATAATGTAGAACTATAACAATAACGATTTGAAGAACGATACCGTTGGGGATCACTTTTTTAGAGCAATTTTGAGAACGATAAAAAGCTGACAGCCAATCAGAATCCATCAAATTTTCATCAAAGGCTCATCACAGATTATCCGACAAAAATAATCTAGGGCCAGGATTCCAAATAATAATTAAAAAAAAAAAAACTTTCATGAGAGTTTTATGAAAATAATCTCTAAGGTTGTTCAATGGGGAAAAGCCCAGTAGCCAAAAGCCCTCAGTCACTTCTTTGATATGCACATAGAATTAAGAGCAGTAGCTTAGCATTGTAAAGCACCAATTAACAGATTATAAATAATTATAAATTATTGCAGTAGAAGTAGTGTGGGGGTAGTAGAGGGCAGTAGAAGTAGTGTGGGGGTAGAACCACAGCAAACACAGACAGATGTGAGCAGTTAAGGAGGGGTGGAGAGTCATTCCATATAGCTGCGTTTTCTGTATCAAATCTGGCTCAGATCTGGCTCAGATCTGGCCCAGATTTGCCCCAGAGGCAGCGGGTTAGCTGGGGGTGTGTGTGGACGTGAGAATGGAGCTGTATGGGAGGTGAATACATACAGAGAGCGGAGTCCATCTCTCTCACTGACTGTCGTCACAGTCACTCCAAAAAAACAGCACACATGAGATGATGGGGTGAATGAGAATGGAAAATAAAATGAAAATAAAAAAATGGAGAATGTGATGGAAAGAAGAGAGATGAATGGAGGAATAGAGATGCAGAGAGAGGAGGAGTTGGACTGACAGATATGGAGAATATAACACACTTGAGGAGAGAAAGAAGAATGAGGGAAAAAAGAATGGAGATGATGAGATGGAGATGGAGAGATGGAAAAGGAGAGATGGAGAAGGAGAGATGGAGAGATGGAGAAGGAGAGATGGAGGAGAGATGGAGAGATGGAGAAGGAGAGATGGAGACGGAGAGATGGAGATGGAGATGGAGACGGAGAAGGAGAAGGAAAGATGGAGATGGAGAAGGAGAGATGGAGACTGAGAGATGGAGACGGAGAGATGGAGATGGAGATGGAGATGGAGAGATGGAGATGGAGAAGGAGAGAAGGAGAGATGGAGAAGGAGAGATGGAGATAGAGATGGAGATGGAGAAGGAGAGATGGAGACGGAGAAGGAGAGATGGAGATAGAGATGGAGATGGAGAAGGAGAGAAGGAGAGATGGAGAAGGAGAGATGGAGATAGAGATGGAGATGGAGAAGTAGAGATGGAGATGGAGAAGGAGAGATGGAGATGGAGAAGGAGAGATGGAGAAGGAGATGGAGATGGAAAGATGGAGATGGTGGGAGTGGCACTGAGCAACAAAGTTGCTGATATGGAGAAAAAGAAAAGGTAAACAAAAAGAAACCCAAAGAGGTGAGCGTGGTCGGGGGAGGGGGGGGGGGGGGGGTAGCCGTGTGTGTGTGTGTGTGTGTTTGCCTTACAGTGTCACCGCTTACGGGGAAAATGGCCAGCTGGTCCTGCAGGTCCTCCACCTCCTTGACCAGCACGTGCGTGGGCTTGCTGCTGGGCATGTGCCAGGCCCCCACCTCCGAGCCCCGGCCAGGTCGGCACGGCAACACACTGTTGGCAAACTGCCGGCACAGGGGGCAGGTGAACTCGCCCTTGTCCACCGAAAAGCCCTGAAGCACCTGGTCATTCTGCAGGAAGGAGGAGAGCACGGCACGGCACGGGTCACTCTGAGACAGTGAATGAAGAAATGGAACCTCAACTGTGCTATTTCAATGAACAATGAATGACTTAATGAATGATATAATAAAACAGATGTACTTTTCACCAGTTTAGGTACTGTACTTTTTATTACTCCATGTAGTTTGCTATACTCATTATATCATACAGTATGTGTGTTATAGAAGAGACTTTCTAATGAAGAGACACAGCACTCAAAAAATCCTCCATAGAAATGCATGAGGTTAGTTTGTAACGTTGTCTACACATATCCCACCACTTCCTCGGCAAAACGTTGACATGTGAATACATTGAGCCAATCATGTGGTGTGATGTGAATACATTGAGCCAATCATATGTTGTGTTGTGAAGACATCTTCCCAAATCATGTGTTGTGAACTCGCTGCTGGAGCAAGATTGGTGTCGTGAAGCCTTGCGCATGCGCATTTCTGCTGAATAGGATGCCCGATGAGTGCCCAAAAAGTACTGCTATATGGCCGCCAAGTGAAGGGACTTGCCTAAAAGGACTTTGGTTATAGTCATTAAAACAGCATAACTCTCCATAACTTGCCTGAAATTGCACTGTGCCTATTTACAAGGGCATTGTTCCCACCTCTTCTGGGGCCTACCATCAAATGTTGGACCTCTATAGAAAGCTGAGAACCTCTAGTTTTCGTGGGAAACAGTCAAAATAAATGTGTGATGTACTCACTAAGAGTTACAGAGGATAGAATATAGTTTTTTCTTTCTGCCGGATTACAAGCATCTCTGAACTGACCACATTTCAGCCCTCTAGGTCTCTTGATATCCCTTAGAAACACAACTGAGCCCTAGCATCAGGTCTTGTGAAGTTGTGTGCAAAAGTAGATCAATATAGAATGAAAATATGAGTGCTTTAGACTATTATTTGCCAAGGTATGCCCATGCGTTTTGTAAAATGCCTATGGATACTCCCCATAGGACTTTTTGTTATCCAAAATTGCCATACTGACAATCAAATGCTTACTGCACATGAATCCCTTTGTGTAGAAGCATAATCCTGGTCTCAAATGAAAGGTAACACTTTGAGGTTTCATGCTTGTATTTGGATTATACTTCAGGGGTTCTGATATGGAATGACTACACTAAATATGTAATGATTACAAAAATGTCTCTATTTTTGCATTTACTTTGTTGGTTCAATGAGTGTGTATAAGATAGACTATACATCTGTACAACTAATGTTGGATAACACAACATGAAGATTAAATTTCTATGGATTCTTGTGAATATTTCAGTACCCAATATGTTGCATCTACTTATTGTGCTGCAGCTACACTGCAGCCAGAAGTCAGGGTAGCACCAAAAGCGGAAGGGGGGAGGGGGGCATTTTGGATCAAATTTAATTGAGACATAATAAGATTAATCTGAGAATATAAAGCACTATACAGATTGTACATGAAAAAAGTTGTCATTTTTGGATTCCCAAGAGTCAAAGCTTTGAAATGGTGTATAACATTACTATGCTACATAGCAATATGGTGCATACAATTGATTTAGAATGTTGGGGGGAGGTGGGGGAGGGCGGTAACCGTCCCGCCGGCGGGACACTGAAAG
Source organism: Alosa sapidissima (assembly GCF_018492685.1). NCBI lineage: Eukaryota > Metazoa > Chordata > Actinopteri > Clupeiformes > Clupeidae > Alosa > Alosa sapidissima. Next base: position 12,439,709 of record NC_055958.1, read on the forward strand.
TTATTTAAATCATGTATGCTGTAGTTCCAGCAAATATTTGATTGCACCATAAACAGATAATGTCAATATAAACATCACAGCAGTTTGAAATGGGTTTGACATCAAATCTGCGGGTCATCACACAATGGTAACACCCATTTAAAGAGAGCATAATCTGTCCCAACCAATCAGCATCAGGTATCCAACAGACCGATGCTTAGGCACGTATGACCTTAAGGAGAGTGGGCAATCTCCAGGTGAGATTCTGGTGGATTCTGGAGTTGGGTACAAAAAAGGCCGAAAAGAAGAAGAAAAAACCCCAAAGATTTAAGCCCCGTCAATGACTTATGTGTTTACGCATCCAGTCCCCACCAAGCCATCACTTCTCTGATTCTGACTGAACGCATGACCACTCGCCCTGTGAGGGTGACAAATGACTGGTGAGAAGTGTGCTTTCAGTGTTGATGTTTATGTCAGATAGGGAAATATGAAACGGCCAAACAGAAACATTTACAACCCCCCCCCCCCCCCCCCCCTTCCCACAACCAGGGACGCCACATCAACAGGGAAGCCACATCAACAGGGACTGCACATCAACCGATATGTCCTGTGATGGTAGAATGTCACTGTCACCAAAGGTATCCTAAAGGCAACTATGCAATCTCTCTCAGGGTGTTTTAAAGTGCGGTGATGGATCAGTGCCCTCCAGTTAACATTGTCAGGACGGACGAACAGACACAGACAGACAGAGACAGACAGAAGCACAGAAATATTCATCTGGGGGAGGTGTCGCCACGGTGATGGATGAGCTCTTAACGATGTGTCAGACATGCGAGGAGAGGCGGGCGTGTTCTAGCCTACAGGGTCAAGGGTGAAAGCGGCAGATGCGTATGAGAGCCCAAGGTCACCAAGGACCAGCGACAGTAGGACAGCTGCTCTTAACTGATAAACTGGTGAGGGAACAAACCTCTTGTCTGATTCTAGCTATTAGATGTCCATCAATTTGTGTGTCTTTGTGTCTTAGTAGCACACAGTAATGAGCTAGCTATGTGTGGAGAGGTCTATAAACTACAGTGTCTTAGTGTGGGGAGAACTGAAGAGGTCTGATAGCAGCTCACAGAGGCTGCGATTGGCAACATTACAGTAACATTACAGTAACATTACATCCGGTGGCTTTTACGTTGGCTCTACGCTCACCAGGTCTCATCAGATTTCCCTTTCAACCACTCTCCTAACTTACTATTCCCAAACACCAATCCAGACTAAGTCCTTGTGGATAAAAAAAGTCTTCCACAAGAGTGAATGTAAACTGGGGACTGCGTTCCCTGAGAGCGTTGTTGAGCCCCCGCTGTGGTTAGCGTGAAGACAGATCGTTTCTAAGGACCATCTCCATCATTTCACCGGCGATCGATTCAGCTTGTTCTCGCAAGTTGCTACTGGGCTACCGCCGTGAGGACCTGGAATGCTTCCCACTCGGTCACTGAGTGATAGTGCCAGGTTGAGTGGTGACGTTCTGTGTGGTCCTCCCCATAGTGTGTGTGGCCTGGCTCTTACCCTCAACGACTCCATGTAGGACTTGTGGCAGTCGATGTGCAGCGTGTGGCCACAGGTCTGTACGTACACGCCGCCGTCCCAGCCGATGGACACCGACTGCAGACAGGAACTCTAGGAACGCAGACGAGCGGAACAGAGCAGGGGTCAGGGTTCAAACGACATGTAAATATTAGTGATCACCTATTCCTGGACAAACCTTAGTGTCGACTTATTCCAATAAAACATCAGTGTTGACTTATTCCATCAGTGCATGGGTTATCTCAATAGTCCACACAGAAGTAATACTACTCATTATCAATACTGTTAATGTTCAACAAGAGCACTACATGTTCGTGTTTGTGCAGTGGAATGGGTGATACGGGATAATCATCTGTAGGGACAGAAGAGCAGCAGGTATACAGTAGGGTCTATTTGTTCTAGAAGATGAAGGCGTGCGTGAGTGTGTGTGTTGGGGGGGTTACTGGGTAAGTACAACAACCCCTACATACACAAATACAGATCCCCCCTCCTTAACAAACACAATAATCTCAAACAATCTATACCTATGCACTGCAAATATGGTTGCATGCAGACATGTGGACTCGAGTCACATGACTTGGACTCGAGTCAGACTCGAGTCATGATTTTAATGACTTCAGACTTGACTTGATAAAATTTGGCATGACTTGCGACTCGACTTGGACTTTAATACTATTCACTCGAGACTTGACTCGGACTTTGCCTCTTTGACTTGTGATGACTTGACATGTCTCGAATCAAAAACTAAATTTCCTGATCGTGGACCAGTCACCCCAGAGACGCTTTCCCTCCGCGACTAAAAAAAAAAAAAAAAAAAAATAGCGGAGACAAGCGGCCAGAGCACAGTACTGCCACTACCCCCACACGCGTTACGCACTGTGTGTAGGGCATCAAGAGACAGAGGAAGGACCAACATTTAGCCAATCACTAGCTTTACTGCAAACTGATTTGCACTCTTGATGGAGAGCATTTGTCAAAATGCACCAACAGCATGTTACATAAAGATGATGAGTGATTGAGAAGATGATTAAGATCCAACTTGAACTTATGCTAGCCTGCATTTAATTGAGAACGCATCTAAGCACGCACGAGAGGGAGAGAAAACGAGTAGGTTCCAGCTGGCTTGTCATTGTTGATGATAATTGATATCTTCTTTTAAAATAAGAAACGTATAAAAGGAAATCGTGAAGGCAACAAATACGAGATTAGAGGAGATTGCGAATTTATCCGGTTCTCACTAGCCTACTGTACTGTTATAACTATAAGATCCTGGTCACTATGACATACTAGCTGCACTCACTGTGATTTGGAAAGTGGACAAGAATATTATGAAGAGTTGTCTTTGCCTTTGTGTAATGGAACTGGTGAGTCTTGAAGTATTCAATAATTTATTTACATGAAGCACATGATATGCCGATTGAAACGCATTCCACTCAGCTACTGTAGCTAGGTGGCTACTGGCTACCAGGCTCATAATTCACTAATTGCAAACAGAAAATGTCAAGCAAGCATCATATCATACATGCTTCTCTTTCCAAAGGAATGAAAGCTGTTTGTGCCAACTTAATATCATACTTATCATTGTTAATATTGTGCTATACATGTGGCACAAACAATGTTTGAGTTTGTGGACTAGCCATATAGGCTATATTTGAATGGAGCTGGTAAAAAAAAAGATCATTATGAGAACGTGTGGACAGTGGCACACAATGACACAATGGGCTTAAAGTGACAGTGCACCATTTACAAATGAGATAAACAGCATCAAATGTGTAGTATTTCTTAAGAAATGAATCCCAAAAAAATGTAAATTGTTTGCAGGCAAATCTGTGGCCTAGCGCAGTGAAATACTATCAGTCAAATTATTACTCATCCTTACAGTGGGCTCCGCAATTTAGAAAAACAATATACATGTATATATTTGCAGCTGTGCTGAGTGTCATGTAGCTATCCGTTTTGTACAGATTACTCAGGTATGCACATGTGTATATTACACAGGTATGCGCATGCATATGTCGTAAAAGATTACAAGACAGAAACATTGAACATATTTTAATCTGTATTTATAAAAAAAACACTGTGGATTAGATGTAAGTGCTAAAATTATGATCGATAGTCTAATAACGGCATTATTAAGTGAAGAGTACCTGATGACTTGTTCAGGACTTGAAAAAGATTGGGACTTGGACTTGGACTCGACTTGGCTTTGATGTGACTTGGACTTGGACTCGACTTGCCCTTCTCTGTATTTACTTGGGACTTGACTTGGACTTGACTGCTAAGACTTGGGACTTACTTGTGACTTGCCAAACAGTGACTTGGTCCCACCTCTGGTTGCATGTATTGACTTCCAAGTAAGATTATTTTGTAATGCCTGTCAGTGCATTTGTGTGCCCAAACCAAATAGTGGAAGCCTTGGCATGTGTGTGACGTGTGTGTGCGTGTGCGTGTGTGTGATTTTCATTACATGTGTCCCCTCATGCTCACGTACATCTTTAAAGTCGCGCTGCATGAGGGAGAGTCGCACGTCGCTGGCGGCTCCACAGGTGTCTTCTGGGTAAATGTGCTCTTCGTCGCTGGTGGGTAGCCTCTTGGGCTCGTCACTTCTGCACCGGTGGCCCAGCACTGCAAGAAACAGCCAATCACAAACATCCCCTCGGTCAGATCCATAGGTCTAGCCAATCACAAACAACATCCCCATCAGATTCCTGGGACTAGCCAATCATAAGCAAACAAACATGCAACTCAGAAGACAGGGCTGGGATCAATTATAAACACTACTTAACTAGATAACACTACTCAGACTTTAGGGCTCACGAGAAGGTCATCTCCTCTGATCAACTCGCAATACTTGACCACCAATCACTAAAATTGATCTTACAGCTCTCATCTTTAGCCTCATCAATTATCCTGTCCCAGTGCGTCGCCAACATTATGCTAATCAAACATTATAGACCACCCCATCACCAACAATATGCTAATCAAACATCAACGTCCAGCCTATCAGCAAAGGGTATGCTAATCAGGTATCAGAATGCTTTATGACGCCGCATGAAATTAGCTTATCATTACAGGCAACAGGGTTTTCTGTCAGGAACATCAATCACATGGAGGGTTTGTTTATGGCCATTACACAGATGTTTCCTCCTCTGCAAGGCAACCTATAAATTAGCTACAAAAATGACAGCCAATTTCCCCTGCCTAATCATCATAATCAAACTCGAGTGGTAAACTCTCCACATTTTAAAGCTTGTAGTTTTGTTATTTTCTTGAATGGCTATTTTAAGTAGTAATTTGGGTGACTATCGAGAGGTTATCTGCCTGTTAAAATGCTACGGCTGCTTTGACCTTGACACTACACACGAGAGCCACACGTTCTTTACGAGCACTTGCATTGCTCACACTTGGACAGGTCGCTAATAAAACAAGCCGTTTATTTTCATGACAGTGAGCGATCGTCGTTATGTTGGCAAAGTCACCCGCAAAATTACCGTGGGAGGCGGCGGCCGCGATGACTGCTGGGAGAATGAGACCCAGACAAATGCCATGGGTGACTGATGAGCCAATTATAAGAGCAACTAAGCCACCATTTGCAAGCAGCCTCACACAGACAAAGGGCTAAAGCCATTGGCCGAAAGTGAGACCTACGTTATAATAAACCGCGCCACAGGTTAGCGTGCCTGTGAGCTCTAGGCTAGTCAGCGGGATTATGTTTACACACTTGTTGATTTAAGCATCACAGTGCCAGTGCAGTGTTTATTTTAATTAACACAACAAATCTTCTGACTCCGGTAAAAACAAACACAAACATTATCGGGCTTATATCTCAGGACTGACGCACATAATGAATGTGGTGAACATCTGTGGTGAACATCTGTGGTGATCTGAGGACATCAGCATTACTGTTGGAAGATTAAAGCACTAAAGTAGTTCTTCAATGATACATACACAATCCCTGGATTCACTGCGGCTGCTGGAGATCTACCAATGAATCATTTTGCAGACTAACCTGCCTTACAAGCCGCCTGAATGTTGTATATGACCTGTACTGGAGATTGAATACCTTGTAAGCAAAGTAGCGTAGCCTAGCCTATAAGTACAGTTTTACCCCAGGATCAGCTGTAGTAATGCTCTACCAAGCAGGGCAACAGCAATTGTGTGTCTTATGGAGTGCAGTTTGACCACCATGTTACAACCATTAGCTCAAAAACTGTAGCCCTGGACATCTCACCTGTAGCCCTGGACATCTCACCTGTAGGCCTGGTCATCCCACCTGTAGCCCTAGACATCTCACCTGTAGCCCTGTGCATGTCGCCTGAGACTGATGTGTCCCACCCAGCTCTGTCACCCAGCTGTGGGCATCTCACCTGAGGAGGCCTGCAGCAGCACCACCAGGCCAGTGGGCCGGTCCTCAGTGGAGGGGCCGCTCTGGCCACAGATGACGCAGTCATACAGCACCTCCACACTAGCCTCCTCCGACGCCTCCAAGTCCATGCCTGGGTCAGCATCTGGAGTCTCTGTACACACACACACACACACACACGTCAGAAAATACATGAACAGTCATCCTGATGTGACTCCACTGAAAGTCTCTATTGAAGAAAAGAATGGTATTCGGATCAACAATCAGTGACTATCCTTCATTTTCTACCTTAACAAGTATCACACACACAAACACTTAACACCAGTCTCTTTACAGATACACGCACTCTTTGCACACGCACGCACGCACGCACGCACATACATACACAATAAAGTGAGAAAATACATAAACAGTCATCCTTCACTGAAAGTCTCTATTGAAAAAAACTCTCCTTACTTTTCTAGTATGATGATTTAAAGTCACAGACACAGACACAAACACAAACACTCAAACGCTCTTTACAGATACTGTGGAAGAATGCTGGAGAAATGTACTCTGTCAAACCCCACACAAGGACAACACCACACTACCACCAACTCAGAGGGGGGGGGGGGGGGAAACACAAAACAATAAAATCCATACTCATTTATTCACATAATGCACGACCAGAGATCCTGAAAAGCAAACTTCTGCGCTCAATTATGCTGAAGAATGAAAATAATAAGTTCAGAGAAGCACGGATGACTACCTACTCATGGAGCCGTGAGAAAAAAGAAGGGATAGAAACAAAGAAACAGAGAAGGAGAAGAGGAGGAGGAGAAGGAGAAGAAGAAGAGGAGAAAAACGCAATCAGTGGAAGAAATGAAAACTAAATGGCTTTTTTGCCCTCTCTCTCTCTCTCTCTCTCTCTCTCTCTCTCCCCATTAAATTAACACGCAGATTATGGGGCAGCCAGAGAGCGTCTGGGAGCTGCCATGTGTAAAAAAAACAAAAACATTAGAGGGTAATGTGCTGTGAAGAGGCCCCTTATTGGGGCTCTGTGTGTGTGTGTGTGTGTAAAAGAGAGAGAGAGAGAAAGAAAGAGAGAGAGAGAAAGAAAGAGAGAGAGAGAGAGAGAGAGTGAGAGTGTGTGTGTGAGAGAGAGAAAGAGAGAGAGAGAGAGAGTGAGCGTGTGTGTGTGTGTGTGTGTTTGTGAGAGTATGCGTTTGAGAGAGAAAGAATAAGAAATGTAGGAATGGATGGGTATGTGTGAACATGCAATGGGTAGGTGTGTTATGAGAGTGTATGTGTGTGCGTAGCGTACATGCACGTGTGTGTGTGTGTGACAATGCGGGAGAGATTGCATTGTTTCCATTATTTTCTCAGGTCTTCCCCCCCCCTATATTTTAGCTGATAGTTCCCTCAAGCTTACTACTGATTGGCTTCCACAAACTTGCCTTACATGTAGTTCTGCATCTGCATAATTCATCTGAACAATGCACGCACGCACGCACGCACGCACGCACGAACGCACGCACGAACGCACGACCCTTCTAGCTCACTCCATTTGGGCTGAGTGGCATGTAGCTTGAAGATTAATTACCTTTGGTGAAATGAGTTCTAAATGTTAAAGAGTGTGTTCAATTTCAGCGGTAAATATTGGGCAGAAATGTCAACACAGAAGGCAGATTGATCTATGGGTTAAGGCTGCCCCTGATCTTTCAGAGGTGTGTGTGTGTGTGTGTATGTTTTAAGGGGTTGGGAGGCGTTGCAACCATTGCTCCAGGCAATCTGTGTGTTGCAGTGCAAGGAACATACGAGAGTAAAGTGTTATACATGCATTGCCATTGTGGCACATACATTACACACAGGTACACACGCAATCTTTGGAATGGAATCAAAAACCAACTGAAGAACGAATAAAAATAAGAACCAGAAAGACCTTTTGAAGACGATAAGAATTCTGATCATTCACACACTTCAAAATACAACACCAACACATCCCTAACAGCATTTAGAAAAAAACAAGACTCCTTGCTTTAACTGATCCACAAAAATAAGACAATTTCAGCTGTCACTAAGCTCTGTTTCACCATGAACTAATGATGACAAATGCACCATTCAGGGTTAATGGACTTGAATATAGCAGCACTAAAAATGGAAACGACTGTCATTGGCTTGACATTTTTCCCCTTGATGTGAAGGTGCTGCTATGCCATGACACCATGGTGGTCCCGTAATCCCATCATCAGCTGTGGAGACTCTTCATTAGGACTCATTTACAGGGCTCAATGAGGTCGATAGGAGGCTGTGTGTGTGTGTGTGTGTGTGTGTGTGTGTGTGTGTGTGTGTGTGTACTGGCAATTCACCATCCTTAAACCTTAGACACACACACACACACACACAAACACACACTACATCTGATCTGTGCATGAACAAAAGGAGCAAGACCTTTGTGTCTTGTGTCTTTTGTCTATTACTAAAAGCAGACTCCAGTGAAGGTGAATCTTTTTTTTTTTTGAGAAGGACTTGGAAGATAAAAAATAAAGAGATTGCAAAAAAAATGAGAAGGATTAGCATCCTATTATCCGAAGCAAAAAAAAGCAGAGCAGAGGGGTCACACATGGTCTCCTTCTCCTGAACCCATCTTTTCATCGGCCTACAGGGAGCATCAGAGCAGAGAAACGACTGTTTGCACAGATGCGCTTACTGCATGGCCAATTTTTACCTCATAAAAAAGGGAAGAAAACAAACAAACAAATAAACAAATAAATAAATGTTAATGTAAATATTGAAGTCTCCTCACTGACCTTGATTCGATCTGGGGGGGTGGGGGTTGGGAGACCTGTGTGTGACTAGTTTCCGTTTTTTTCCGTGCTGATAAGCTCGAACGCACAGAATGCTTAATCCATAAAATACTCTTACTCTGTCACTCACACACACACACACACACACACACACACACACACACACACACACACACACACACACACACACACACACACACACACACACACACAGCCCCTCAATGTCAGCAAGGACATCTGTGGCAGAACCAATGCAAGCAGCAATATTTCAAATCCAGATATTCTTCAGCGTGTTTCCAGCCACAATAATGCTTTTATCGCAGCATTAAAATAAAGGGAGCTAGAGCACACAACCCTATTAAAAATTCCACAGATAGCTCACGTGTCATCGCCGTCTCTTAACAAGAGAACAATCTTGAAGACACACCATTGTTCTTAATGTGTGGAATACATAAGGACCTACAAGATAGAGAGATGTATGATGTGCTCAGGGCTGTCTTTGTAATGATGTGATCCGCAAACGACTGATGTAAGAAGATACCAATTCCCAGGGCATCAGTAAGCCCGTTTGACTTCTCATCACCTGAACTGCCATGGCACAAACAGAATCTAAACCATCAGGCGAATCCTTTTGACCTCAGTGTTAGCACTGAAAAAGCTGTAGCGTGTAGCTCTGGATCACCATATGGCAAGGAGTCCTCTTAACTCTCCAGTTCTCAAACTTTTTCCTGTCATTTCCCACTTTGGAGGTGGGGAATTTTCAAGCCCCACTTGACCCTATCAACCAGGCAAAATAGAAACTTCAATTTTTTTTTTTGTCATTTTGATTCCAAGTTACATTTCCACCTCGGTCCGCTGAATTTTGGTCTCTTTATGACTGTTCGGGTGTGGCTGTTTTGTTTTGAATCTATGATCTTCCTTGTCAAAAAAGATAGGCACATTTTTATTATTATTATGTCCTCCTGTTCCTCGCGCCCCACCTGTCATGTCTCTATTCCCCACTAGTGGGGCCCGCCCCACACTTTGAGAACCACTGTCTTAGCCCCAGAGAAGGGTACCCATAGGGAATAGAGTATCTCCCTGTAAGGGTGATAGCGGGTTAGCATTTAGCTTGTGTTCCAGCAGGACAATTAGCATGTTAGTGCGGCTTATCAATCAACTTGTGTTTCCGCAAGACAATTAGCGTGTTAGCAAGTTAGCATTTAGCCTGTGTTCCTACACTGCATATAGACTCCACGTACTTCTGTACAATACCTAATTTGAGTCCATAGGTGTGTCAACACTAATTACTATGATGATACAAAGTGTGCTGCAAGTACACTCATGGTGCACTCATAACAGTCAAAAAGCTGTTCATGTTTTGACAAAGTATGACTATGCTGCTATCGAATAGAAGACACCAGTAACTTTTATGTGTAAATGTTGAGATCGGCATTTCCGCTAAGTGAACAGTGTCCTAGTGTTTGATTTGAGAAAACACTGTTGAAATTCAAGCACGGAAGTACACGGATTGGAACAGAGTGAGTGTGTTAGCAGGATAACATTTAGCCTCTGTTCCAGCATTGATGTTAGCATGTTAGCGTTCAGCCTCTGTTCCAGCATTGACGTTAGCATGTCAGTATTCAGCCTCTGTTCCAGTATTGGCGCTACAGACACACACATACTTTCTCTGTAATGTGTGCATTATCATGCAAGTGCAAGTACACAACATACTCAGCCCAATGGCGCACACACAAGTTTCCCAGTTTCTCTCTCCCTCTCAAACACACATACACTCCTTCAAGGGTACATTATTGAAGCGTTGTGGGAAATAGTATACATGTGTCACCTTGTAACAAAAAGCTAAACTTATTTAAGGAAATCCAACGTTTTTGACCCAAGCTCCTTTCCTACAAGAACAAAACAAATTCTCTCTCTCTCATGGTCAACACGCAAACAAACCCACCCGACCGACCAACAGACAGACAGACACACACTCTGACCACTGATGTTGTTTCTGGTATTTCAAATGACATTCAAAGTTATGTAGATCAACCAATTATAAATCCAACACTGATAGGGCCCCTATCAGGATGTGTTGTTCAAGAAAAAGTTAAAATATCAATGAACTTCAGGAATCACTCAGTGCAAACCAGACAGATTGGTACTGTTGCTGATCCATTGGGTTGAAGGCACTTCAAAGGCCACACTCCTCAATGTGTCAAAACATCACATTGACCTTATGTGTGTGGGTGTGATCAAAGAGATAACTAATACTTAAGTGAGTGTGTGTGTGTGTGTGTGTGTGTCTCTGTGTGTGTGTGTGTGATTGTGTGTGTGAGTGTGTTTCAGTGTGAAAAAAGTAGAAGCAAAGATGGGAAGGAGATAACCGAAATGTGTGTGTATGTGTGTGTGTGTGTGTAGTATCTGTCTCTCTGCCTCACGGTCAGTGTGTGTGTGTGTAAGTCAACTTAAATATGAACACTATGTCTCTGTGTGTGTGTGTGTGTGTGTGTCTGTGTGCGTGAGTGCGTGTGTGTGTGCCTCCTTACCCACGTCCATGGCCGTCTCCATGAAGCTCTTCTGCCTGGAGGCGAACTCTGCCAGCAGCTTCTGCTGTCGCTCACGAGCCCTCTGGCGCCTGAGGGGAAACACACCAACCACGTCTCAGCTAGGCTGCCCAGTGTGTGTGCACGAGCGTGCGTGTGTGCGTACATGTGCGCCTGAGTTACTCCACACCCCTGTCAGTGTGTGTGTGTGTGTGTCTGTGTACATATGCATCCATTTTATATTTTTTATACATTGTATATTACTCCCTGTGTGTGTGTGTGTGTGTGTGTGTGTGTGTGTGTACACTGTATGCAAACTGCGGACACACTCCAACATAACAGGTGGAGGAAAGCCCTATAGGACATATTACCATTTACAGTGAGATTTCATGCAACACATTTCCCTCCATGTTGCCCTACGATTCGGTGTCAATTTCTTTACGGTTGCTTCTTGTGTGCCCCCCCCTTTCTCTTCTTCTTACTTCCTCTCTTTCTCTTCCTCTCTCTCTTCCTCTCTCTCTTCCTCTCTCTCTTCCTCTCTCGTACACAAACACATTTCACAGCTCTCATCCACACCACATCGCTCTAACGCTCTTAATTACGCTACCCAATTCATTTGTAAATAGCTTTATTGGCATGAACGTTTCAGTAACGTTATCATCACATCTCAAATACATGTCCTCTCCTGTCCATCTACCTCTCCTCCCTGTCCATGCTCTTCCTTCCATCTCTCTGCTACCCTCTCCATCCCTCTCTCTTTCTCTCACTCTTCTAATCCCCCCCATCACTGGACACACCTCTCCTCCTTGTCCATGCTCTTCTTGTCGGCGGGGCTGTTCTTCTTGGGTGGCACAGGTGGGCACTGACGCCCGCAGGCCTCCTGGATGCAGCGTCTGCTGAGCCGGCTGCGCGCCGACGCCTTGCCCAGGATGCGCTGGATGGCCGTCAGCCCGTCGCCGTGGCCGACCGAGGCGGCGGGGTCAGCGAGGTCGGCGCCCTCCTCCAGCTGGGCGGCGGTCAGCGGAGTGGCGCCGCGTGCCGACAGCTTCCCGTGCAGCTTGACCAGCAGGGACAGCATGCTCTCGCGCACCTCCAGGATCTCGGTGACCAGCTGCGGGGCAGCGGGCGGGGCGGCGGACGCCAGGTGCTGGGAGGTGCCCGGCGGGAGCCAGCGGGCCGAGGACGAGCTCTTGGGCCGCGTGGCGGCAGAGGCCGCGGCCAGGCTGGCCTCCCGGTTGCTGCGGTTGATGATCTCCTGGAACTTACGCCGGCGCTCGGCCACCAGGCTAAAGAGCTGCGCCTCACGCAGGTTCTGGGGAAGGGAGGGACACACACACACATGCAATTACACACACACACACACACACACACACAATTATAGACACACATATACACACAGAGGAAGTACTGACAAACAATTTCCAAAGAAGCATGTACACAAACACATGCATGTTTATAAACACACACAAACACACAAATAAAGACACACACACAAACACACAAACACACAAACACACAAACACACAGGACACAGACACACACACAAACACAGACACATACACACACCATTCAACTCCTCTGAGAAATAAGTGCCTGTGACAAGAAACATGAGCACACAGCCACCACACTTGGAGTAAACAGGCACACTGACTTTCAATAACACACACACACACACACACACACACACACACACACACACACACACACACACACACACACACACGAGCATAAATCACTTCCTGTCTGTGTGTCCTCCATCAGTGCGTGTGTGTCTGCAGTAAGGGGCCATAACTCGGCCAGTCAAAACGGCTCCATCAAACGGAGCCACTTAAAAACCCATTAGAGACACCCAGGCCTTCAGAGGCTCATCAGTAGCTGTGGCGGCCCAGCCGCGGGCCTCCTGTCTGGGGGAGGAGGGGGGAGCAGATGAGGGATGCCTGGAGCTCAGGCCTGGCAAGCCTGTTCAATAAACATCCATCACGGTCGCGGGGGCCCAGACCTGAGCCGAGTCCAGCCCAGACCTGAGCCGAGTCCAGCCCAGCTGAGCCGCCGGCATCAGTCACGGGGACGAGGCGAGAGTCGGGGCGGACGAACCGCTCGTTTGGGTCAACATGCTCATCATCGACTTACAAGCACACACACACACACACACACACACACACACACACACACACAGACACACACACACACACACACGCACACTCACACATTGAGCATTCAAGACTTAATTAGTTTCAGCATTCCCAGGACACAGGCTGTCAGAACACACTGCACACTCCAACGCAAACCGACACAGGCAGCAATTCTCATATTGACATATCAAATCAGTAGCACACATTCAATCGAGCTCTCTCGCTCGCTCTCTCTCTCTCGCTCACACACACACACACACACACACACAAACAGAGTGCATGCACACTCATTTCCAACCCAAGCGTCTCCAATCCAAGCCAACAGCGAAAGACACCGACATAGCAGGACATCCTACAGGCAGAGGCTACCTGCACTGTAGGATACAGACAGTTAATCACAACTCTGATCATATAGAAACCCGGAAAACCACACAGAAGACCCAAAGCGCGCACACACACACACACACATACAAACGCGCATACACGCGTGCGCACAAACACACACACAGCTAACCTCTCTCCAATTCCCTGAGAGTTGTCGGCGTGGCTGTGAAAGGCAACACTTTGGGCATTAAGAGAAGCACTGGCAGGAGCCTACCAACAGGTCACTTGGGCTAAATACTCGGTCTCTAAAGTAAACAATAGTACCCTTGTTGTCAACGGAACTCAAGGACAATCTGTGTGTGCACTTGTGCTGTTTACGTATGCATGTATCTGGGATAGGTCCAAATGTGCCTGTGTCTGTATTTGTGTAAGCCTCTGTTTGTGTCTGAGCATGTGTGAGCTTGTGTTTCTTTGCATGCATGTGTCAGTGTGCGTATGTGTGCATGGTATGTGTGTCTGCATGCATGGTGCGTGTTTGTGAGTGTGAGTGTGTGTGCGTGTGTGGGTTTGTTTGGGAGGCGTTTGTCGTTTGTGTATGAAGGTCAGTGGAATGTTTGCTTCTGAACTATTATTTGGGCTGAGATCACCACTATCATTGGTTTTCACACACCTGACTGGCCAGGCTGCTCTCGGTGCTGCTGTTAGGTGTGTGTGTGTGTGTGTTCTCCCCTTTGCTATTCTCCCCCTCACCAGCCTGGGTGGCAACAAGAGTGTCACGTTGGTGCTGGATGTGTGTGTACTTTTAAAGAAGTTTCCCAAGTTCCCCTTCAAGTTAAAGAACAGCAGTCATGGTCGGACGGTCGCACCACATGATATTTTGATACTTCACATAAGACAAAAATGACAAATACTTAATGATTTTTCAAAAGTTAAAGTGGTTACAAATATGGGAGTGCTCCCACATATACATGGTGTGTCTTCAGAGAGAAAATCTAGACGTCACGTCATTGACCCGTGTGTGTGTGGTGTGTATGTATGTGGTGTGTGTGTGTGTTTTCTGTCTCACCTGGCTAGGTGGGCTGCTCTCGGTGCTGGTGCTGTGTGTGTGTGTGTGTATATGTGTGTTTTCTGCCTCACCTGGCTAGGTGGGCTGCTCTCGGCGCTGGTGCTGTGTGTGCGTGTGTGTGTGTATCTGTTTGTTTTCTGTCTCACCTGGCTAGGTGGGCTGCTCTCGGCGCTGGTACTGTGTGTGTGTGTGTGTGTGTGTGTGTGTGTGTGTGTGTGTGTGTGGGGGGGGGTTGGGGGTTGGGGGTCTGGGGAGTGTGGTATGTGTTTTCTGTCTCACCTGGCTAGGTGGGCTGCTCTCGGCACTGGTGCTGGGCGGCGGCTCCCTCTTGACCTCGGGGGCGTCCTCAGGCACGCGCACGCGCACATAGTTGATGATGTGGTGCAGGTTGGACAGGAGGCTGGTGCCCGGGAACCAGCTGTCATGGCAACGCTCCTCTATACATGGCTCCTAACCAGGGACAGAGAGAGAGAACATGGTAGTCCAGTTATTATGAGAACATGGTAGTCCCGTTACTATGGTAACATGGTACTCCAGTTATTATGAGAACATGGTACTGTACTCCAGTTATTATGAGAACATGGTACTGTAATCCCGTTACTATGAGAACATGGTAGTCCAGTTATTATGAGAACATGGTACTGTAGTCCAGTTACTATGAGAACATGGTAGTCCAGTTATTATGAGAACATGGTACTGTAGTCCAGTTACTATGAGAACATGGTAGTCCAGTTATTATGAGAACATGGTACTGTAGTCCAGTTACTATGAGAACATGGTAGTCCAGTTACTATGAGAACATGGTAGTCCAGTTATTATGAGAACATGGTACTGTAGTCCAGTTACTATGAGAACATGGTAGTCCAGTTATTATGAGAACATGGTAGTCCAGTTACTATGAAAACATGGTAGTCCAGTTACTATGAGAACATGGTAGTCCAGTTACTATGAAAACATGGTAGTCCAGTTACTATGAGAACATGGTAGTCCAGTTACTATAAGAACATGTTACTATGGGAACATGGTAGTCCAGTTACTATGAGAACATGGTAGTCCAGTTGTACCTCGTCTTCATCGTCCTGAACCTGGTTGTCCAGCCCCAGCTCAATAAGGTACAAGACCATGCACAGCACATGCTCCGACATGTTGGGATGGTCCATCCAGATCTAAAGATGTACACACATACACACATAAACCACACACACACACACACACACACACACACACACACACACACACACACACACATTTATCCAGTGTTGTTTTGAGATCAGTGTATAGTTTCATAAGTGTGGTGAGTAGGTAGAGTGCAGGTGCCCCACCTTATAGAGGAGTGTGAAGATGACGATGTGGAGGGTTTTGCAGTGGAGCAGGCGCACCAAGCCCCTGTAGCACGAGTGCAGAGGGGTCCTCTCTTTGTAAGGTGGCCACGGATTGCCTGAGATTGATGCCGATTGCTTCAAACTGGTGGACGAAGGGAAAGCACAGAAATGGTCAGCATAGGGCAGAGACATTCGTTTGAGGACAATCACACACATATGTGCACACACGCACGCATAAATACTGTATGTGCACAAACACACACATATGCACTGATAAAACACAGACTCTCAACATGTGGCAGTGGTAGCATAGTGGTTAAGGAGCTGGGCTAGAGTCCAGTAGCCTGAAAAAGCTGTGGGTTGAATTACCGGCTTCCGCAATTTAGCCCTTGAGCAAGACACTTAACCCCAAGTTGCTCCGTGGACAATGTGGCCCCTTGTAATAGAATTGACTTATGACAATATTGAATATTTATGCTTTAAATGTAAATGTAACACACACAAACACACACACACACACACACACAAGTACAGTAGCTTAAACCAAAAGCAAAACAACAGATAGTCATAAATCTGACCCTCAACAGACACACATATACACACACACACACACACACACACACACACACACACACAAAAACACACACAAGCCGATCACACACACACACAAAAACACACACAAGCCGATCACACACACACACACACTCAAGCCAATCACTGTGATAATGCCCATGTAATCCTATCATGTATTATAATATTTGTGTGCATTGTGCATTGGGCATTCTGTTGTTCATTCATGTTTATAATTGGCACAAGAAGTGCCCAGACGTCCAGCTCAGTTCTAAGTCTCTGCTGCCATCTAGAGTGCACCAGCAGCACAGCAAGCAGCCGAGCTGAGGGAGATGGCAACAGCAAAGGCTCAGCAGCGCCACCGTCTGGAGCCCCCGGGTAGCACAGGCAGCCGTGCTGATGTGGCGTGGGGCCCGAGTGAGGAGGGAAAGGGGTAAGCACCTCCGTGCTTCTCTGCTCATGGCTAAAGGACCACAACGACGGGTCTATTCTGTGTGCCTGCTGACAGGCAATCCATCATCCGAGGAGTGCCCAAGGGACTTACACACACACACACACACACCCCCCCCCCCCCTGCCTAGAGACACACACACACACACACACACACACACACACACACACACACACAATGCCCCCATGAGTAGATGTATGCGCACACACACAAATTCACAGTGACATTATGGTCACCATTACTGTTTGTTTTGATTTTTGCATTTATTTTTGCTTCTACCATCCTTATCTGCCATTTACCTACCAGCAACACACGCGCACGCACATGCACACGCACACACCCCTCCTCCTCTCTTGTCTGGTGGAGTGTTGAGAGTGAGGCGTGATGTATTGATCAGCGGTGACAGAGGACTAATAGCCCATCAGGAGTGTGTCTGTCCCTCTGGGACCTCAGCACTTGGTCTCCTCCATGAGCTCAAGTGTCAACACTGACCCAGTGCTGACACACACGCTGACACACACACACACACACACACACACACACGCACACACACACACACACACACGCACGCACACACTCTCCGACATGCACTCCACTTAGATAGCCTTTGTCATGAACACATGGACACACACACAGTCTTGTTATTTTATTATTATTATTACTACTGTGGGTAACAAACATACTCTCAAGTCAAAAAACTCATTGCAGCTGGGAGCCACAGTGAGAAATACATTGGACACTACATTTGAATCTGCGGTGCACACTAGATAAGGCTACCGTGCAGCAGAACCCACGCAGCGAGAACAGGAGGTTCAGGAGGATCCCAGCATTTGATCAGGAGGTAATACCAGCATTTGATCAGGAGGTAATACCAGCATTTGATTAGGAGGTAATACCAGCATTTGATCAGGAGGTAATACCAGCATTTGATCAGGAGGTAATACCAGCATTTGATCAGGAGGTAATACCAGCATTTGATCATTAATGAAGCCGCCACAGGGCGCAATGAAACAGAAATCATTTGAGAGTAATTTGAGTCATTTCTCTGAATCATCTGGAAGAGCTTGTCATAGGTTGACTAAATGGGCCACACACAAAATATCCATTTCAGTGAATACCTTTGCATCAAAACAATGCCTAGACACACTCTCTCTCTCTCTCTCTCTCTATTTCACACACACACACACACACACACACACACACAGTGCACTCACAATGCAGCATATCTGTCCATGGCTGACTGCACGTCTCTCCTGTAGACTGTCCTGAGGATCACCATGATGGGGTCAAACTCCTTCTCCCACACCTTGGCTGCAGAAGACACGCACACACACAAGAAGTGAGGTTTAAGAGCACATACACACACAAAATTCTGAGGATAACCATGATGGAGTTCTTCTTCCACACTTTGACTACAGATGACACACTCACGCTAATCATTGTAATTTATAAATCACACACACACACTAATCATTGATAGTTATGGACACACACCACACACACACACACACTTCAAGACATCTACAAAATTGGCAGAGTTAAAACACATCTCTACAAAGACTAACAGAAGCATGAGAGATGAGGAGGCATTCAAAAAAGAGGTGCAAGGCTGCCCCCAAGTGGCTGCAGACAGAAACAGCATCATCCCCTCAGCACTGTGAAGCAGAGTGAATGGTTGATGCGTCCACACAGGAAGACTGTACGCCGCAGCCAAAGAGTAGTAGAGGAGTGAACCCCTACAGCACCTTCCCAAGCCCTAACAAACTGACATTTGCAGAAACTAGTGTACTAGTACACGTATGCTTACAAACTGACATTTCCAGAAACTAGTGTACTAGCACAAGTATGCTTACAAACTGACATTTCCAGAAACTAGGGTACTAGCACAAATGCTTACAAACGGACATTTCCAGAAACTAGTGTACTAGCACAAGTATGCTGACAAACTGACATTTCCAGAAACTAGTGTACTAGTACAAGTATGCTTACTAACTGACATTTCCAGAAATTTGTGTACTAGTACAAGTATGCTTACAAACTGACACATTCAGATAGCTCTGATCTATTAGCATATAGCATGCTGATATATCCAGAATCTTATGTTCTATAATAGTAGACCAGGAAACTGACACACTCAAGGAGGCCTGTATGCATACTTGGCATATAACCATTGGTGCAGTAGGCACCAATCTCCAAGCTCCTTAAAGCCAGAAAAAAAAAATAAAAAAAAAAATAAAAGCCAAAACAAAACTAAAGCAAAACACAAAATCCTGTTCAGGGCAGGGTTAGTATTGTGAGATTGCTAGGTTGCCAAAAACAAGACAACTTAAGTGTGCGCACACTCCTTTAGACAAGCACATTTCTAAATATATCTCTCTCTCTCTCTCTCTCTCTCTCTCTCTCTCTCTCTCTCTCTCTCTCTCTCTCTCTCTCTCTCTCTCTCTCTCTCTCTCTCTCTCTCTCTCTCTCTCTCTCTCTCTCTCTCTCTCTCTCTCTCTCACTCACACACTCTCACACACACACACACACACACACACACACACACACACACACACACACACACACACCTCTTATTCTCTTTCAACCACACACACGCACACAAACTGTAAGCCTGAGAGTCTTTATCCCTCTCCCTTTCACACACACGCACACAGAGGTGGGACCAAGTCACTGTTTGGCAAGTCACAAGTAAGTCCCAAGTCTTAGCAGTCAAGTCCAAGTCAAGTCCCAAGTAAATACAGAGAAGGGCAAGTCGAGTCCAAGTCCAAGTCACATCAAAGCCAAGTCGAGTCCAAGTCCAAGTCCCAATCTTTTTCAAGTCCTGAACAAGTCATCAGGTACTCTTCACTTAATAATGCCATTATTAGACTATCGGTCATAATTTTAGCACTTCCATCTAATCCACAGTATTTTTTTTATAAATACAGATTAAAATATGTTCAATGTTTCTGTCTTGTAATCTTTTACGACATATGCATGTGCATACCTGTGTAATATACACGTGCATACCTGAGTAATCTGTACAAAACGGATAGCTACATGACACTCAGCACAGCTGCAAATATATATAATGTTTTTCCAAATTGCGGAGCCCACTGTAAGGATGAGTAATAATTGGACTGATGGTATTTCACTGCGCTAGGCCACAGATTTGCCTGCAAACAATTTATTAGGCTGTCTGCCAGTGGTGACTCATAAGGGAAGCCAAGGTCAACACTTTTATATTATTTAAAAGATAATAATGACAGTAATTGTGTTTTAAAGTATTAATTTCTTAAGAAATACTACACATTTGATGCTGTTTATCTAATTTGTAAATGGTGCACTGTCACTTTAAGCCCATTGTGCACTGTCCACTCGTTCTCATAATGATCTTTTTTTACCAGCTCCGTTCAAATATAGCCTATGGCTAGGCCACAAACTCAAACATTGTTTGTGCCACATGTATAGCATAATATTAACAATGATAAGCATGATATTAAGTTGGCACAAACAGCTTTCATTCCTTTGGAAAGAGAAGCATGTATGACATGATGCTTGCTTGACATTTTCTGTTTGCAATTAAAAGTGAATTATGAGCCTGGTAGCCAGTAGCCACCTAGCTACAGTAGCTGAGTGGAATGCGTTTCAATCGGCATATCATGTGCTTCATGTAAATAAATTATTGAATACTTCAAGACTCACCAGTTCCATTACACAAGGCAAAGACAACTCTTCATAATATTCTTGTCCATTTTCCAAATCACAGTGAGTGCAGCTATGTCATAGTGACCTGGATCTCATAGTTTATAACAGTATAGTAGACTAGTGAGAACCGGATAAATTAACAATCTCCTCTAATCTCGTACTTGTTGCCTCCACGATTTCTTTTTATATGTTTCTTATATTTAAAAGAAGATATCAATCATCATCAACAATGACAAGCCAGCTGGAACCTACTCGTTTTCTCTCCCTCTCGTGCGTGCTTAGATGTGTTCTCAATTAAATGCAGTAGCCTAGCATAAGTTTAAGTTGGATCTTAATGGAGAGGACTCGAAAAGTATCATCTTTATGTAACATGCTGTTGGTGCTTTTTGACAAACGTTCTCTAACAAGAGTGCAAATCAGTTTGCAGTAAAGCTACTAGTGATTGGCTAAATGTTGGTCCTTCCTCTGTCTCTTGGTGCCCTACACACAGTGCGTAATGCGTGTGAGGGTAGTGGCAGTAGGCTACTGAACTGTGCTCTGGCCGCTTGTCTCCGCTATTTTTTATTTTTTTTTAGTCGCAGGAAAGCGTCTCTGGGGTGACTGGTCCACGATCAGGAAATGTACTTTTTGATTCGAGACATGTCAAGTCATCACAAGTCAAAGAGGCAAAGTCCGAGTCAAGTCTTGAGTGAATAGTATTCAAGTCCAAGTCGAGTCGCAAGTCATGCCGAATTTTATCAAGTCAAGACTCGAGTCCACATGTCTGGCACACACACACACACACACACACACACACACACGCAGACACGCACACACAGAGTAGGTCTGATAGTCTCTATCTCTCTCCTCGTGGCACGCAGACTGAGCGAGTGTTGTGGAGGTGTCCGCACCTTTGGGCGTGTACATGCCCTGCTGCATAGAGCCTCCAGGCTCAAACACCGGGGCCTTGAAGTCGGCCACTGCAGACAGCATGTCCTCAAAGCTGCAGCTGCCTGGGACTATGCCACTCTTTGGGTTCGGGTTCTCGGGGATCTGTGGCAGACGGTCAAGGAAAACACACATAGACAGAGTATCCACACACACGCCCACACATAAACACACATATAAACTATATAGGAGTGTGCCGCTTGCACACACACACACACACACACACACACACACACACACACACACACACACACTTCATAGACACAGAAACAAACACAAACTCCCTGATTTTGGCAAAAAGGGAGACGTTTTCGAGAAGTGCTGCCCTCTAAAAGATGATGCTCTTTTGATGATGAGTACAACCACTCCCCACCCCCCCCCAACACACACCACAGCTGTTCACTGAGAGAGGTCTAAACTAACACCCTGGCTCCGGAGGGCACGGTGACGCTGAGTTCAGTTGAGCACAGAAGGATACGAGGTCCAGCAGGGAGCTGTGGGTGCGGTCATTCATACACAGCTGGGACACCATCTCCGCCCGCAAGATCTCATCGTCCGCCATGCCTGACAGGACGAGAGGGGCACAGAGGAAAAGAGGAAGCAGGAGAGAGAGAAAGAGAGAAAGAAAGAGAGAGAAAGAAAGGGTGACATATAGAGAAGGATTTATTCAAAGTATGAGGCTCATTTGTTCCCAGTGTGGGGGTCTGCCTTATACTAGTGCAGGTCCTATACACTGTGTGTGCAGGAGGTCTACTCTTCTCCAAAGTGTCTGTGCAGGTGTGTGTACCTGTCTGTCCCACAACGGTGTCTGCTCAGGTGTGTAAACCTATACGATCTAAAACATGTGTTCTACCTAAGTGCTTGTGCAAGGATGGGCCAACTTGGTGTATCTGCAGGCTTGTGCAGAAGTGTGCATCTGCAAGTGAGTATGCCTAGGTGTGTGTGTGCAGTCCTGTCCTACCTGGGTGTATGCTTAGGTGTGTGCATTTGTGTGTGTGTGTGTGTGCGTGCGTGCGTGTGTGTATGTGTATATGTATATGTGTGTGTGCGTATGTTTGTATGTGTGTGTGTGTGTGTATATGTTTGTGTGTGCGCATGCGTCCTACCGAGGTGTATGCGCAAGCTGCAGAGGATGACCAGGAAGGTGAGCGCTCCCTCCAGCATGGGCCGCTCCTGCTCAGAGTCCAGCGCCGAGTTCTGATGCTGGGAGGCCATGGTCAGCAAGTCCACCACCTTAAATCTAAAACACACACACAAGCACGCACACACGCACACACACACACACACACACACAGGCGCACGCACACACACGCAGGGATACAGATCAGTAATGGGGATGGGGGAGGGTCAGATATTAATGTCTACTTGCACTGAAAAATCTGAAAGATCTTCATCTTTTTACTTGACATACCTCTCAAAAACTGAGGAAATGAAGTAATCAGGATCCAGTCGAGATGCACACACCTAAGTAATAAAGAAAGAAAGAAAGAAAGAAAGAAAGAAAGAAAGACAAAAAGAAAGAAAGAAAGAAAGAATGAATGAATGAATAATCAAACACACCTCGCAGTACTCTAACAGCAACAACACTATGAACAATGAAATAAAGGCGAATTTCCTTTGTGAAATCAATCAAATTGCTTTAGTGTGACCTAGGATATGTGCTGTTCTGTTCATACTTCAGCTCACGTGTGCTTTCCAGTCAATCTACCTTTATTTACTGGGTGGATTTATTGACAATGTCTCTCACAACAAGTTCTACATGTGGAATATGGTGTGTGTGTGTGCGTGTGTGTGAGTGTGCGTGCGTGCGTGTGCGTGCGTTCCCTCTGGCACCCTTGTTGTCACCTATGCACACCTGACTTTCGCTGCCCTTGTTCTAACAATGAATCACAAGGGTGCCGTTTTCCATCACACAGGACTGATGTGAACAGCTGGCTTCAGTAGCTGAAGGACTGCACTGCCCAGGCCCCATCCCCCACACATATCAACACCCTGGTTAAATCAGGAATTAGCTTACATCCCACCCTTTGAAGTCTTCATTCTCCCATGGCCGTGATAATCTGTGGCCGTTTCGTAAGGACGGTGCAGCTGGCAGCAGTATGGACTCTGCCACTGATACAGGAACTAGCAGCCGTGTGTCTGCAGTGGTTATTAACTATGGCCTGCCCAGTAATGACCAGCAGTGCCAGCCGTGTGTGTCAGCAGTGGTTATTAACTATGGCCTCCCCAGTAATGACCAGCAGTGCCAGCCGTGTGTGTCAGCAGTGGTTATTAACTATGGCCTGCCCAGTAATGACCAGCAGTGCGGGCAGTAGAGGCCAGACCAGTGCAACAGCTGTCATAACTGTGTGTTATAAAGTCCAAGGCAAGTAAAGAAAGAAGTGTGGCTGACATATAACTTTCTAGCACCGTCTCTAAAAATTAATAAAATAGCATGAACACTAGCAGTGGGTAGAGCAGTAATAGTCAGAGTAACAGAGTGATACTCAAAAGCAGAATTGAAATATTAATAATAAGTTAGAATATTAAATATTAAAAGTGGGGCAACAACGAGCATCTAAATTGTACATTGTTTACAGCAGAGCAGTAGCAGTCCTAGTGACAGGGGAGCTGACAGTGTTGTATTGCCTATGGAGTGGTCACTGTGTGATGGCCAGTGCAAACGCCGTGGATGGAAGAGCAGTTGGAACATCAGCAACTGAAAAGGGGTCAACCCAGGTTCGCCGTTGAGAGTCTGTGTCGCTTTGAATAAGTGTGACTGTTAAACATCGGTCAGTTGGTCAGTCAATAGTGATAACAGAACAATGGGAGAGTGCAAGAGCACAGTGAGCACACACTGGCTAACAGCCTCCAGGCTATAATCTCAATTTACCTGGAGCAGGTAGATGTCGGGGTCGATCATGGAGTTGCAGAAGTGGGACTGGACATAGGTCATGGCTTGACCTTTGATCTGGAGGCCGTTCCTCACCCACATGTTGCTATGGATCTCAGACAGGCTCACCTGCGCACACACACACGCACTCAGATCAGGTCTGTTTTAAGGCAGCCACACCCCACTACATAAAAATTTTGTTGCAGTTTAACCCATTTACTCCTGAAATGCCTGCTAAAAACGCCTATAGAATCCTATGGCATTCTAGACTAAATAACCTTATTTCCTGAGGGTTTTCTGAAAAAATGCTAAGAATTGTCAACGTCTACTAAAACCTTACTATCTAAGCCTCTGCACACCTAGAAACATGAAATAAAAAGCATGCTGCGCTACGCAGCATCCAGCGGGAGAGTCAATGCTGCGCTATGCAGCAACAGGCGGGAGATAGAATGTTGCGTCGTGCAGCATCCAGCACGAATGGGTTAAACTGTGCATACAAACCATACTACATACAGTATGAAAACACACAGAGAATCTGCCCGCCGTTACATGTTTTTTAATCATATTGTATACTATGCTATCCTATACTATAATACACTATGATATACTATAATATACTATAACACACTTTAATATACTATAATACACTATAATGTACTATACTGCAGAAAGTGCTATATACACTATACACATCACACCAAAAAATGAAAATTATGAAGAGATGGTAAAATATTGGTTCAGTGAGTGTTGTCCTTCCCTACCTGGATCTGAAGAGGGTGGACCATGATCTTCATTAGCATCTCCTGGTCAGGAAGCAGGCTGTCCAGATCTAGGCCTTGGCACTTCACCGCCTGGGCAGACACACGCGGAAGAGTCACGTCAGCGTCAGCACAACGCTACAACCCCTCACATCCACACAGGGGTGTGAACATTTCAGTCCAACAGACGCTCACATAATCTAATCTTTAACACTACTTCACAGAGACAGAGTGATTGTTTGAGAGAGGATGTTTAGTGACAGTAAAAAAAAACAAAAAAGGACAGTTTATGCATCTCATTGTATTTCCACACGTCTAGTCGCTATGACAAACTAAGCAGGACAAACAGAGTGCTTTAAACATAATGATGGGCAGTACAGCACCAGCTCAGGAGCCTCACGTACCTTGCTGAGGAACATGGCGTAGTATCGGTGCAGAGGTAAGTGAAATGTCACCTGATTGGGCGCTGGCTGAAAGAGGGAGAGGATATGCACCAATCAGGCGTCATCTAACTTCTAGAGTGAGAAAACTCCCCCCGTGAGGAGGGTCTAAGTGTCCCCCTCAAAGCAGGAGAGACCACCTACCATCACTCGACATGAGTTCTTGTCAACCATTCTCTAAAGAATACACTTATAGTATGTTTTCTTTTCATTGTAATTATTTAATTAGTGTTTCCCATTACCTCGTCCACAAAGCCGATGTTATCGAACCACACTTGAAGCGCTTCCAGGCAGAAGCGCACCACTGTCTTTGTGTACTCCTGCGTCTCCTGTTGGTCCATGGAAAAAGCTTAGGTAAGTGCACAGCACACACATAGGCAGCATGCTGGGATATGATTTGAGGAGCTATGAGAAGAGGTGCATGCTGGGGTAATATTTGAAGAGCCATGAGAGGGTGAGTGGCAGCGGTAAAAGAGGTGCATGCTGGGATATTATTAGAGGAGCTAAGAGAAGAGGTGCATGCTGGGATAATATTTGAGGAGCTATGAGAGGGTGAGTGGCAGTGGGAGAAGAGGTGCATGCTGGGATATGATTTGAGGAGCTATGAGAAGAGGTGCATGCTGGGATAATATTTGAAGAGAGTTGGAGAGGCGACGGGTCTCACTTTGACTTTGCAGTGTGTGAGCAGACCCCACATGGGCTGGGCACAGGCCTCGAGCTCAGCCGCGAACGCTGCATAGTACGTCTGCGACTCAAACTCCACGTGCTCGTTCAGCTCCCGCTTGTTCAGGTTCATACCTGCAGGACGCAGAACACAGACACACACACACACACACACACACACACACACACACACACAGACACAGACACACAGACACACACACACAGACACACACACACACACACAGACAGAAAGGGAGAGGGGGAAAGACAGAGAAACAATGCAGTTGAGTCAGAGAGCAGAGCCAGAGTAACACTACAGAGCTCCTATCTGTCAGTTCAGCATGACAGCTCTCCTAGCTCCAGGTAACAAGAGGGAGATCAACATTAGTGTCTGCTTGTCAATGAGGAAAAATAAAAAAATTGTGGTATGCATGGATCACGAATTGTGGTATATACTATAAAGCGAGATTGGTGGCATGTTGACCCTAAAGCCGTAAGTGCATTCAATTTGACAGCAGTCATGTTTTCTTTGAACTTTTAAATTTTAATGTTTTAGTGTAAACCCATATCAATTGTTTACTTTAAACTGTAAACAAAATGGTAAGCACTCAAACAATGTAAGACACATGCTGGCAGATGCACAGTACCACCTCTGCACCTATTTAGAGACAAAAGACTTTCCCACGAGCTCACGATTTATACAAAACACTGGGTTACAAAGCCATGGTGTGATTTCAGAAGAAAACATATTAATCTTGAGCCTTAGATGATTATTGGATGGATGAATGAATGAATGGATGGATGGATGAAGTGGGAATGTAAGGTGCCTATATTTACTCAGTGTGACATGCCACCAACACAAACAGCAGGAGAAGGTGAGATTAATGCATCCCTGTCTAACATGACTTTTGATTATATTTTCACACAGCCTGGTAAAGCTGCTGCCAAGCTTTTTCGTGATGGTGTAAAGGTCAAGAGAAAGTTCCCTGGTGGGACTGCCGTGGCAGCATGATCTGATCCCCATATGTTCATCTTTTCTCTATTCTTCACTGTAGATGAAGTCTTCAATAAAACCACAAGCATGCAATCAATGAGTTTTGTCCAGTGTTTATGTCGGGCCCATGTCCGTGGTCTGACACACAGCAGTGATAGACAGCAACTTTTAAAGATGAATAATGACTAAATGTGGCACATAGTGATGCAATATATGAGCACCACAGAGCCAGAGAATAAACAAAATAAAAGGGTTTAATCTTGAGCATCTTATAGCAAAAACACTTTAAAATTCAAATAGGCAGGATTATTAGTTACAGGCAAGAATATATTAAATAATAAATTCATAATAAGTTTAATAAATGTGGTCACAAGCAGCACTCAATGAGGTCCAAGCAGGTTGTGAACTTTCTTAGGGCCAGAGGTGTAAAAGTTTTCAGAAAGTAAAAGTCCTACCACATATTTGCTCCAACCATTCACTAAAGCAGCTGATTCTAATTGGCCCAATTCCTCAGCCAGGTAGATGAGCTAAGTAGTGGAATGCACAAGTAGAACCAATACTTGGTAGAACATTTACTTTCTGAAGCCGGACTTTTACACCTCTGCTTATAGCTGATTGAAACCAGGGGCCGTATTCACAAAGAATCTTAAGGCTAAAAGTAGCTCCTAACTGGTGAATTTAGGGGAAACTCCAAAAAATAATGGGCATGTCACTCGTAACTTTAGGACTCCTAATTTTTTTTAATTTTTTTTTTGAAGATTAATTCATAAAGCATGTTACCCCTACAAATAGCAGATAAGTCTGGGACAGCTTAAAAGAAGTCGAGATGACTCCTAACTCACTAATACCTATTCACAAGCAATCCTGTTTGTAGCATTTCACATCGCGATGTTTTGAAATGTCTATGCAGCTACAAGAGCAAGGGAATAATTGTGCATTGTAACTAAGGGATGTAATAACGCCACCGACAACAACCAAAACCATTCATTATCAACATGTAAACTAAATGTAATATTCCATTGTAAATAAAATGAAATTGCTTCTCCTCTTTGCAAATGTGTCTTCACACAGATTCAATTTAAAAAAATTTGCAGAGATACTGCATCAGTCCGTAGTGTATTTCATTAGTCTTTAGTCATTTGTCTTAGTCTTTATTCATTTAGGCTTCATCATTTTATGTCCTTTACAGTAGGCTACTTGTGTAGCGCACACATTCTCACCAGCAAAGCCCTGTCACCTGTCACTCATCATTGTAGGGGAAGTTTTGGGCATCATTCCCGCGTTATATTCATCATCCAATCAACGTGGTCACTTCAATCAAGCTTGTGCATGAGTAATGACATCAACAATAGCAACAGAGCTTTTCTCTTATTTTAGGAGTCACTTTTTCTTACTAAGAATAGGTCTGAGTGGCTTTGTGGATAGGTTTTAAGAGAAAACTCCTAGCTAAGAACTTTTAGTGCGACTTTTAGTGCGATTACTCCTAGCGGTAAGATAAAATGCTTCATGAATATGGCCCCACGTAAATAGCATCTATATATCAAATACTTTTAGAGGGGACATTTCCCTGGAATTGAAATATAAAGGTGGGTCTCAAAAAAAGTTTCCCCCTAATTTATTTCAAAAAGTGAATCTTTCATATATTCCAGATTCATTACATACAGTGTGAAATATTTCAAGCCATTTTTTGTTTTAGTGTCAATGATTATGGCTAAAACCTCATGAAAATCAAAAATCAGTTTTCTCAAAATATTAGTATAAAGATGTTATAATACAGAAATGTTGGTTTTCTGAGCCTTTAATCCCTTAGTTTGGTTCAGTAAACACAACCACAATCGTGGGACAGACTGCTGACTTGATAGTTGTCCAGAAGACATCTTCCACAAGGAGGGTAAGCCACAGAAGGTCATTGTTGAAAGGGCAGGGTGTTCACAGAGTGCTGTATCAAAGCAGATTCATGGAAAGTTGACTGGAAGGAAAAGTGTAGTAGGAAAAGGTGTGCAACAAGGATGACTGCAGCTTTGAGAGAATTGTCAAGCAAAGCCGATTCAAAAACTTGAGGGAACTTCACAAGGAGTGGACTAAGGCTGGAGTCTGCATCAAGAGCCACCACGCACAGAGGTGTCCAGGAAATGGGCTACAAGTGGCAGGCTCCTAGTTCTAGCCACTCCTGAATCAGAGACAAGATTAAGGCGTCTTACTGGACTAAGGAGACAGGACTGGACCGTTGCTCAGTGGTCCAAACTCCTCTTTTCATATAAAAACAAATTCTGCATTTCATTAGGATATCAGGATTAGGGTTGGGTATCGTTTGAATTTGAACGATTCCGATTCCAATTCCGATTTATTATTTCGATCCCGGTTTCTAACGATTCTCGATTCCGATTTTTTTAAGAGGCAGGGTCAAAAAAAGTTTAGGATATTTTAAATGAGCTAGCTAATCAATGGTCTTTCTCAGGGTAAGACCTTTTCAAGACATCTAAATGAAACTTAAGACTATACCACGGCAAAAAGATATATATGACTGTTTATGCAATCCTTTTTTTCCTACTAATTTTAACCCCCACCCCATTTTGGATGTCTACAGAAGTTACCAAATATATTTTGGCGAAAGAAAAATAATTGTGTGTGAATTACCTTCAAAGCTATAAATGGCCAATTTTAGGGTCTAGGCTGCTTACTTTTGAAGCTGGCTGTACATATTTGGTTTTGCTTACTTCTGAGGCTGACTGTTCTTCACCTGTGTCTGTAGTAGCCTAGGCTACTTGCCAAAGACATGTGCACTGGACTGGATTCCCTTCAATATTTTTTTCAAAGTTAGACTAAGTTATTTACATATTTTAATAAGCCTACTTTATATAATTTACTATGTGCATCTATTGTCCAATATGCATCACAGCAAATTAAAGTTAATCCACTACTTTACATTTTGCATACCAGTTGTATCTAAACCAACCAAAGCTTGACTGAAACATTGTAAAACCATTGACTTGTTTTAAATGAATTAAGAGACAGGTCCTCCTCGCATGATCCTGCTGAAAACTGCTGGTTTCATCTCAAGCACGCACGTATTATGAACGCACGTTTTTTTTTATGTAGCCAGTCGCCGACATTCAAAAAATATGCGGTTATAGTTCACAACTTTTGCGAAGTAGGCCTAGCCTACTGGGAAAGGCTGGCAAGCAAGCTGCTGGCAGATATTACAAGTAGGCTATTATAACTTAGATAGATAGACAGACTTGGAAAGATGCAAACAGATCAAGTTAACATATGAAGTATTTCCTCCTGATTGCGAAGCACTGCACATAATTTGACCAGCAGTCTTCGCGTCCATAGTTTGTGAAACGATGCTGCGTCCGATCAACGATTTTAGATGCCAAGCGCAACTCCAAAAAGGAGAACAAATGAGCGTCTGGCTTGAGGCTGCACCGAACGCCGGACAGGGCTTTTAAAATCCATATGTCCGGCCTAAATTCGAACGTATGGCCAACCTATCGCTCTTTCTCCCGCTCATTCTACCGTAGGCTTTGTCATTCAACGTAGGCTACTTATATATGGGTCATTCCACGTCAATTCAACCAGGGCCCACGCACTTAGGTCTCAAAAAATTATCATCATATCATATTAATGTCAATGGGGCATTTTGCCCATGTTCAGGGTGGAAAATAAAAAAAGAAAGATTTGCATAAGACAAGTCAAATTGGTGTTTTCAAAAAGAAGGAATCATGGAGAATAAAAAAAAACATATTTAAAAAATCTTTGTATATTCCCACAAGGTGTTTGGGTGCTCTGAAAATGATAACCAAAATTATTTTTCAGACTTGTGAGGTCTGCTGTTCAGACCCTGAAGGGATTTGTTTTCTGTTAATTGCTTTTTGTGAGAGTGTTTCTACTTATCTCAGTAAGGAAAATAAATCAAGAGCCTATGTTGAGTACAAATATGTCTTCTGAAGGCTTAAACAGAGCCCAGCCAAAAACTCCAATAAAATTTGTATCAACTTTGAGGGACAGCTATGACCATGCAGGATTATCTAGACCAAACGTGACGATTTTGCTACATACTATTCCTATTTATGTACCAGCATGCAAAATTTGAGCCTCCTACATGGTTTAGTTCTTGCGCTGTGGGCTTGTGAACTTTGACAAAAAAAGAGGCCGAACAAAATCGACACCTGGCTGTATATTGGAAAGTATTGATCTTACATAAGAGTAATTTTGCAGTGTGTCTCCTGGGTAACATAGGTACACCTGGTAATTTTTTCAGAATTTTTTGAGACGTAAGTGCGTGGGCCCTGGTTGAACTGACGTGGAATGACGCATATCTCTCTGACCTCAGCTACACCACGAAAACGTCAGGCATATTATTTTGTACATAGGCCTACTGTATTATTACCGTTTTCACACCTTTAACCACACCCGTGAAAAACATCTTCACTCTGCAACCACTACACTTTCTCCCGTAGCCTAATAGCCTAGTCACTTATACAATTGCGTTTTAAATACACAAAACTGGATTGAGACATCACTCGCTCTCTTGCACTCGCTGGCGGTCCCATACACACATTTAATACCTCTCTTTCGAAAATTTAGTTGTATTTAAGACTATTTAAGGATCCGCGGGAACCCTGCTTTCTGAATGAAATAGTCTGACCTTCTCCATGAATTTTAATTCTATGAACTATGCGCATCTTCGTTGGTGTTCAGCCGTTTCTTCTTCCGGTCGGCGGACTGGGAATCGAAACTAGGAATCGAAATTTGAACTTTTGAACGATTCCGGGAAAATCGCAAATATAGTCCCGGTTCCAACCAATACTCGATATTCGATATCCAAGCCTAATCAGGATCCAATCAAGGTCCCAAGAATCTGGAGGAAGAGTGGAGAGGCACAGAGTCCAAGTTGCTTAAAGTCCAGTTTGAAGTTTCCACAGTCCGTTATGATTTGGGGTCCCATTTCATCTGCTGGTGTTGGTCCACTGTGTTTTATCAAGTCCAGAGTCAATGCAAACTTCTACCAGGAGATTTAGAGCACTTCATGCTTCCATCTGCTGACAAGCTTCATGGAGATGCTGATTTCCTTTTACAGCAGGACTTGGCACCTGCCCACAGTGCCAAAACTACTAGTAACTGGTTTGCTAACCAAGGTATTACTGTGCTTAATTGGCCAGACAACTCATCTGACCTGAACCTGATGGCAATAATTTTACGGTTAAAATTATTAATAATTTAATTTCTAGACTAGTTTCAGTTAGCCATGTGGCCCTTTTGGCTTTAAAACAAAGACTCCCTCCCCTCCCCCAATGAAATGCTAATGTACTGGTTCCAAGGGCTATGAGATCCACAAGACAAAGGATGTTACCTGGCTGTACTGTATCCATGTGTCATGAAATGTAAATATATTCATGTTTGGTATCATTGTAATAGTCTCAGTACAAGGATTGTAATGATTTGATTGTGAGAATGTTTGGAACATTCTATAAGTGATATAAGATATCTCTCCTCATGTTCTTCAGATAGGTGTGAGTAGGTGTGTCTGATGCCAAGTGGAGAACCAACCAAGTGGGCTTGTTTTGGCACATAAATTCTTCCTTTGTTTAACCCATACAAAAGTAACTAAACTGCAATGTTTGTCAGACTAAGATTAGAACTAGATAGGGAACTGAAGAAGAGAGAGAGGGTGATCCAGGCCATGGCCTTGTGCCATGTGTTTAGAGGCGGTCCTGGCTCAAGCTCTTCGTTGTCTAGGGTATGTTCAATTAAACCAAAAAGCCTACCGCAACTCGCAACCAATAGAAACAAACACAGAAAGACCTGAGAACCACCCTCCACGCTAGCCCTACGTGTGGTGCACAAACTTGGAAGTAGGTCCTAACTGTGGTGTGTGTGTGTGCATGTCAGCTTGGCAGGAGAATCAGAGACCGGTCACCTACCTGTGGCATCCTCGCGCTCCCGGCCCGGTACTCCGATACTTGTAGCCCTATGGCCAGCCCAAGCGATGGTTCTCGTACACGTTCAAGTTTTTATTATAATTTGATGGTGCTTTTTCCAAAACCAAAATATAGTCCACAAATGGAGGCAACGTGCGGGGACAAACAGGCCACAGCTCCCGCTGGGCCTTGCATAACGAATTGCTGCCAAAAACAGTTTCTCCTCCAAAAGGTTACGACAGGTGTTCAATTTACCAATTAGCCACAGGTAGTGACATCACTGAAACCCCGCCTGTAAGTCAGTGCTTGCCCTACAATGTGACCCTAACCTATCGTAACACATGGCCTAGGCTACATAGACCATAGACCATTTTTTTTGTACCCTCTCTGCTTGTAACAGAATAAACCTGATTCCTGAGTTTACCTGAAGTTTGCCAGTCTAAGATTAATATTAAGTTATTATTCACCACAATTACTTTCAAACCCCACAGAGAATCTATGGTTTATTGTCAAGAGGGACACCAGACCCAACTATACAGACGACCCTAAGACTGCTATCAAAGCAACCTGGGCTTCTATAACACCTCAGCAGTGCCACAGGCTGTTTGCCTCCATACCATGACACGTTGATGCAGTAATTTGTGCAAAAGTAGCCTGGCCAAGTATTGAGTGTATAAATTAACTATTTTAGATTAGTCAGATTAGTTCATTTATTTTAAAAGGTCAACATTTCTGTATTATGACCTCTTTAGTGTAATATTTTGAGACACTGATTTTTTGTTTTCATAAACTGTAAGCCGTAATCATCAAGATTAAAACCAAAAAATGCTTTGAAATATTTCACTTTATATCTAATAGAATATATGAAAGATTCACTTTTTGAAATAAATTAGCAGGCATAAATTAACTATTCCACGATATTCACATTTTTTGAGATCCACCTGTAGGTGGAGTTGATCAGTCCCCAGATGACTAGACGTCCAAATACAAATAGATCACATGAGACCATAATGGACACTATGTGTGAGGGTCTTGTTAGTGAAAGGGGATACCATGGGTCACTTTGGCTTTGGTTGCACCTCTAGGCTATTTCAAGGGTCGGGTTGATATGGCATCGCGTGGTGCGGTATGGCATGGCATGGTGTGGTGCGATATGGCGTGGCATGGTGTGGTGCGATATGGCGTGGTGCGAAATGGCATGGTGTGGTGTGGTGCGATATGGCGTGGCATGGTGTGGTGCGATATGGCGTGGTGCGATATGGCATGGTGTGGTGTGGTGCGATATGGCATGCCGTGTCGTGGTGTGGTGTGGTGCGATATGGCGTGGCGTGGTGCAATATGGTGTGGCGTGGCATGGCCAGGCTTGTTGTGCACGATCACTCCTGCAGGACCCCTGACCTCTCTCATTCCTTGCGCAAGCTGTGCGTCTCTGACAACATTTTCCTGTACAGTTTGTGTGTCTGTGTGTATGCAAGTGGTTTTAAAAGGCCAGTATGGTACACTGGTCACATACACCCCATTCTCATCAACGGGACTGAGGTGGAGGTGTCAACTCTTGGACCCTCAACACCTCTACCCTGATCAAAAAGGCTCACCGGCGTCTCTTCTTTCTGAAGAGACTAAAGGTCCTCCTGTCTCCTCAGATCCTGGTGAACTTCTACAGATGCACCATTGAGCATCCTCACCAACTGTGTCACAGTTTGGTATGGCAACTGCTCTGCCTACAACCGGAAAGCACTGCAGAGGGTGGTGAAAACTGCCCAATGCATCACCGGTTCCTCACTCCCCTCCATCGAGGCCATCCAGGGCAAGCAACACAACACACAGGTTGTCGGAGACAGTGACATGATCTGCAGTGGCAGAGTGAGGGAGAGGGAGGGACAAAAGGAATTATGTCTCTCACTCCCTCTCCGTCTCCCTCACCTCCTCTGTCCCACTGTCCCCCATTCTTCTCGGTCAAAAAACATATTTAAGCTCACAATACTCAGATCGGCCCAGACCGTTAACAACCCACCGGGAATCCACCCGAAGCGCCACTCCAGCTTTGCGTATGTGTGTGTGTGTGTGTGTTCTTGACTGACCTTGAAAGAAGGACACAAAGCTCATCCAGAGCATAAGCAGGGAGTGGTCCTCCAGGAAGCGCTTGGCAACACTTTGGTGTGAGAGAATGTTAATGAAGTCACTAACTAAAGGCCAGTAGGTGTTGTTCTTCAGAAGAGCCTCGCCACAGTTCACCACCACATGATGGCTATTCTCCTCATCTGAGAGAGAGAGAGAGAGAGAGAGCGCGAGAGAGAGAGAGAGAGAGATGAAAAGAAAAGAGAAATGAAGAAAAGAGAAGATTAAGCATGAAATCTTTGAAATAAATTACTTAATTTATTTATTTAATTGTCATTTTTGATAACATTTCCTAACCTGAATAAGCTTCAGATAATAATAATAATAATAATAATAATAATAATAATAATAATAATAATAATAATAATAAAAAGAAAATCAATAAAAACCAGATGACTGACTGTAGCATCATCTACTGGTCAAAGGGTTTTTTGACACTACTATTAATAAAGTTGTCAGTCAGAAATGCTATAACAGCACACAACATATAGCAGTGACGCGAGCGACAGAAAGAAAATAGAAATGGGGCGTCCGACAAAAGTTCTCTCAAAACGTCACGTTGAATCACGCTGCTCATGTCACTTGCAGTCAGGACACTCCAATTGAAAGCAATGAAATGAAACGGATTTTATCGCTAATGTTCCCATGCATCGCGTCCTGTGAGGACAAGCACTTACTCCCCACGGTGCAGTCCAATACATACGGACTCTACACCACAGTAGTTTCTTAAGACACATGACGTAGGAATGGGCCCCATGTTTGCCCATCATCACTAAAAAACCCAGAAGACTCAACTGCTGACTTTTTAAAATCATTATTACTGGATAAGGAGAGGTATGCTATAACAAAGACAGAAGTTACTCCACCTGTCAATGGCACACACACACACACGCACAGAGAGAGACACACAAATAATTTGTGCACATGCACGCACACACTCACATACACATGCATAGTACATGTGCACTCAAACATGCAAACATTCAACTGTGCGCGCACACGCACACACAAGATACAAACATTCAACTGCATGTGCACACACACATACAAGCAAGTGCTGCAGAAATGCGTGCACACACAGGCACGCACACACACACACACGCGCGCACACACACACACACACATACGCGCACACACACACACACTGTTAGGCGTTAAGGGGAAGCTGGCTAACACCCAGCTGTTTGCTAAGTCTCTCTCTCTCTCTGCTACCGCTGGCCATGACAGTTCATAAGGTTTCAGCGACTCCAGCGAATCAATGCAGCACCTCAGCCTCCAGCAAGAAGCGTGAACCGCCGTAACATGACCTGGGCCACCTCGCAGCGCCCGAAATGAAACGATACGTCCAACACGATGCCATGGCGAGGCCCAAGGGAGGGCTAGAGAGCGTAGTAAATCTCAAATTAAACTCACGCGCACACTCTTCTCACTCACTCTAACAATCAGAGCCTGGCCATCTCACCACTCCTGAGTTCTAGTTCTAGTTCTGAAGTCTGCTTGTGTAAACTGATACGCTGAACATCAAATTGCCCAGGACATCTCTGGCAGTCCTCCACTGCCCCCCTCCCTTCCTGATTCAATGTTGTCAGCAAACGTGTCTGCAGTGCGCTAATGTGCTTCTTTTCTCTGGAGAAGTCACTCCTAAATGGCCCTGCATTTTTCACAGGAGAGAACGACTGCCCCTATAAGGCTGGACTGTTGCGCCTGCCCATGGCAAACTGACCTACATAGACATGCATCTATGCGTGAAATGTCATGGTTTTTTTGTCTCCTCTCTCCGTGTTAACATTTTTAACCTGTGCCATGAAGTGGCAATATGCATGTTGGCGTGAACAGATCAATGAATGCTGGCATTTGTATTTAGACGTTAACACAAGCACAAGCACGCATGGATGCACTATATGTATTCATAAATGTAGACACATTTATCAATGAAAACAAGAACAGGAGTTCCTTATCCCAAAGCTCTTAATCTCACACTCCATATAAGGCCATAGAGTAGAGTACTTAACAGGATGTTAAGTACCCTGCTCTATGACTGACTGACTGACTGACTGAAGTTCCCTCGACCAGCAGCTCACTTTGTTAAAGGAGCTCTCCATCATGAACACCTGAGCATGAATGAATGAATGACTTGTCTCCACCCTTTCTGGAATGAATGAATGAATGACCCAATCAATAAATGGATGAACAGGGTCCTTCCCTCCACCCCCCACTCTCCTTCACTCCTAATGTCTCACTCTGCAGCTCGCTCTGTGTAAGGCAGCGGTCCATCACTGTAGAGCATTGATTGCACGAGTGCATGAATTAATTAAGTCTCTAAACCTGCAGCATGGTGACCAATGACATGTATATGGCATGAATGAATGAATGAATGAATGAATCCCCTCAAACTACAACTTGCTCCATATAAGGCAGCTTCCCTTATGCAAAGCAGCACAGTGACATGTGTATGGAATGAATGAATGAATGAATGAAGACCCTTACCTTGCAGCTCGCTCCTGATAAGGCAGCTCTCCATCATGTAGAGCAGCACGGTGACCATGATGTCCAGCAGCTGGCACTCCTCGGTGACATGGCGCGCCAGCTCCTCGTTGCTGAAGAGCTGCACGCTGATGTGCACGATGCGGTTGGACATGGTGTCCGACTCCTGGCTCTTCATCAGCGTCTTCATGATGAAAGCGTAGTGCTGCACAAACGTCTTGGTGAACGTGATCTGGAGAGAGGGAGAGAGAGAGAGAGAGGAAGGTTGGGAATATAGAGTGTGATCAGGGTTTGGGGGTGTTTGATGTTTGGCGTAAGTGTATCGATAATGCATCACAAGCAGAAAGATCACAATACATCGTCATCACAATGTTTTGTCCCACCCCTACTGTCAGCGCAGATGTCAATCAACAGCAGAAATGAGATCATAATCATACAGTCTTCATCTGGCTCATACAAAAGTGACATCAGCCTCTGTTCTATTTCTGAAACACTGACGGAGAGACAAAGGAACAAATCAGATGATACTAGGAGTTATTTTGGGCCTAATTTCACTGAACATCTGATACATGTTTGCTGTGGAGACTCTGTAGGCTTACTTCTACACTGAACTAAATATTAATGCAACATGTCAGACTTTTACCACATGTATTATGAACGGACATAAAAGATATTACAATTTGTCCGTGGCCACAGAAGCTCTATTTCAAATTCATATCTATCGCCTAAAAGGAAGCCTGCACCAGGCATGTAACTGAAGCGTTACGTTTGCATAGCGTCTGCTGCAACAATCAGCTTCCACTATAAAGTTGACAACGGACCTGGCTACACCAGACGTGATTGCAGTGCGTACGTTTGAAAAAATTAGACCCATCTGCTAAAAATATTTTTGCGCTACGGGAATGGAGCGCTTCAGTTGCGGGCTCAGTGTCAGCATATGAAAACCCCTATATGATGTTTCCACTTATGTGTGGTTTTGTTCAGAATATTTTAAGAAGCATCTGTTCGTTTAGTGCATTTTGCTCAGTATGTTTTAAGAAATGCTGTGGCAAAGACAACCATGACAGAGGGAGAAAATGTCATCCTTGCCATCCTCACACAGAAACACGCACGCACGCACACACACACACACACACACACACACACACACACACATCTCTAGCCACACACGCTCACCCTCACTATCCTCTGTTTAAAAATGAAATGACATTACGATAATTCATACTATAGGCTGCCTATATAAATGTCTGTTTAGGCACATAATTCACTGATACATTTCTTGTCTGTTGTTATGTCCATGTCTTATACCTGTATGTTCAATGTATGCTTTGGCAATACAAATGTCTAACTATTTGCCATGATAATAAAGCAGAATTTGAATTTGAGAATTTGAATTTGAGAAGTCTAAAGTGGAATACCTTGTAGTCTTGATCGGGCAACATGTTGAGCAAGAAAGTGACCATCTTCTGGGGGAACTCGTACTTTATCGTCCAGAACAGCAACTCCTCTAAGAAACACTTGTGTTTCAGAGTGTCCATGATCGATGGGTCTGAGGAAAAAGAGAGTGGGGTGAGAGAGAAAGAGAGAGAGAAAGGGGGAGAGCGATAGAAAGAAAGAAAAAAAGAAAGAAAGAAAGAAAAAAAAGGGAGGGAGGAAGATTGGGGCAAGAGAGAGAGAGAGAGAGGGGGGAAAAAAGTGTGTGTGTAAGAGAAAGAGCAATACAAAGACGGAAGACTCTATGGTGAGACCACCAGACGCAGCACTATGAGGAGACAGAGAGCACAGTCGGCACTATCGCCTCAGGCCTCAGCAATCGCCTCTAGCTCCCACAGCACCATAACCACAGCACATCGCCATCACACTAACCTCACACTCACACTCTCAGAGACAGTGCGCTCCCAGAACACCCGAACAGCACACGCAGCATCCAAACAAGCACATCACCCTTACACTAATCATACACTCACACACTCCCTCCATCTCTCTCTCACTCTTCTTCTCTCTCCCCCCTCTCTCCAGCAGAGACGGTGCACTCTGCAGAACAGCACATGCACACACATATTCTCCCCTCTACAACAACTACAGCTAAACAAGCTAATCTTGTGCACATAGGGGACATGCGGAATCTATTCTAACCCCCCTTATCTTTGTAATGCGAACTTCTCTCATCACCCAAATGAAAACCTGCCAATACGCTCTGCTCCAAAAAAAGGGCCACAAGTTGAATGGTCTGTAACGGGTCTGTAATTGAGACTGCAAGCGATCTGTGAGAGGACCATCAGAGTTCTGTGAGCCTGGGGGACTGCATGGGCAGAACTGTGGCAGACTGCAGAAGTATCAGACCGTGAGCGATCTCTAAGTGGATTGTGGGAGGACTGGGAGTGGCCTGAGCAGTCGGTCAGTGGTCTATGAGAGGAGCGTGAGAGAGAAAGATCATCCATTGGCAGCCTGAAAGGTCGGTGAACGGTCTTTGACTGGTCTGTGAAAGTGTCAGTGGTCTGAGAAGAATGTGGGAAGTCTGTGAGTGGTTTATGAGCAGTCTGTGTGACGTCTATGAAGTCTGAGTGTCTGTGCGCGGTCTGATAAGTCTGTATGGGGTCTGTGAGCCGTCTGATGTCTGTAAGTGGTCTGTGTACCGTCTGTGAAGTCGGTAAGTGGTCTGTGTACTGTCTGAGAAGTCTGTGAGCGGTCTGTAGGTGGTTTGTGTGAGGTCCGTGTGAGGTCCGTGTGAGGTCCGTGTGAGGTCCGTGTGAGGTCCGTGTGAGGTCCGTGTGAGGTCCGTGTGAGGTCCGTGTGAGGTCCGTGTGAGGTCCGTGAGTGATCTGTGAGTGGTTTGTAGGTGGTCCGTGTGAGGTCTGTGAGTGATCTGTGAGTGGTTTGTAAGTGGTCCGTGTGAGGTCCGCGAGTGCTCTGTGAGCGGTTTGTAGGTGGTCTGTGTGAGGTCCATGTGAGGTCCGTGAGCGGTCCCTGGGTGATCTGTGAGAGAGGTGTGGGCAGAGCGTGACCCTTACCTTTGGTGGTGCTGCTGAGCTTCACTCTCTTGCGCTGCCCCACACTCTGCCCTCCATCCTGGTCCTCCTGAAACCCAACC
The DNA here is from genome assembly GCF_018492685.1 of Alosa sapidissima. Classification (NCBI taxonomy): domain Eukaryota; kingdom Metazoa; phylum Chordata; class Actinopteri; order Clupeiformes; family Clupeidae; genus Alosa; species Alosa sapidissima. The sequence goes on from NC_055958.1 coordinate 12,480,760, forward strand.
ACACCACACCGTCTAAATCAAACTATTGCTAAGTAGCTAATATTCTATCAAACTGTTTGCAGCCCATACGGCTTCCTTCGTACATTATGCAAAAACAAGCCAACAAAGACAAACTCCTACCTCTTTACTGGATTCAACAGAGCTTACAGCAGCAGTGGCTCCTGTAGAAAACACAACCAGAGAATTAATTGTTTCACTGTAAACGAGGAAGTAGGAGAAAAATATTGTCAAGCATTTGTTTCTGGATACTGTGCATGGAAGGTCCAGGACCACAGAAACACCATTAACATTCATACTTACAAAACACAACACAGGCTAGAGCTAATTCCTCTATACCTTGTGAGGGTACAAGGACATTTCACATTTCTAAAGATTCTGAGGCCATCCTCATGTTTAGGATTTTTATGATGTCATGTTTAAACTGAAGAATAATCCACAAAACATTCTTCATGTGTAAGAAGGAAGAAAAAAAAAACTCAGATTTCCATAAAAGAAGGTTTTACTGCACCACACAACCTAAAATGACATCCATCACAAAATAAATAAATAAATCAAACATCTTGCTGGCTTGACCTGCATGGGCATGTGACCTGTCGTGTGGCTACAATACAATACCATACAATAGCCATTAGGGACCCTGCTCCAGCCATTAGCCTAGCCTCACCCAGTAAGCTAAGAGACCCTACAATAGGCGTTAGCCCAGCCTCACCCAGTAAGCTAAGAGACCCTACAATAGCCGTTAGCCCAGCCTCACCCAGTAAGCTAAGAGACCCTACAATAGCCGTTAGCCCAGCCTCACCCAGTAAGCTAAGAGACCCTACAATAGCCGTTAGCCCAGCCTCACCCAGTAAGCTTAGGGACGCTACAATAGCCGTTAGCCCAGCCTCACCCAGTAAGCTTAGGGACCCTACAATAGCCGTTAGCCCAGCCTCACCCAGTAAGCTAAGAGACCCTACAATAGCCGTTAGCCCAGCCTCACCCAGTAAGCTAAGAGACCCTACAATAGGCATTAGCCCAGCCTCACCCAGTAAGCTAAGAGACCCTACAATAGCCGTTAGCCCAGCCTCACCCAGTAAGCTTAGGGACGCTGCTCCAGCTGTTGCCCCAGCCTCGGCACCTCCTCCTCCAGCCGCGGCTGCTGCCGCTGCTCCCTTCTCCTCCACCGTGACCAGGCCCGAGCTCTTCAGTGCAGACAGATACTTATCATAGTTATTCTTTGCATACACGTTTTCTTCCTGACCTGAGGTGAGTGGATAAAGAAGAAAAGTGTTTTTTTTATTATCTGATCTAAATTACATAAATGAAACGTATGACATTATACAGTTACTACATAAATGAAACGTATGACATTATACAGTTACTACATAAATTAAACGTATGATATTATACAGTTACTACATAAATTCAATGTATGATATTATACAGTTACTACATAAATTAAACGTATGATATTATACAGTCAATATATAAATTAACCATATGACAGTATACAGTTACAAACTTGGCTATCCATGACTAAATTATTACAGATTCCACCGCTACAGATAAACTGCTTCTATTTTAAGTGTATGTAATAAAATAGAATGATGTACAATAACTGTCCAATAACTCAAAAAGTAATTTTCCTCATTTCAAGAGGCCAGTGATCAGTTGTCCAGGGGTGTTTGAACTTGAATACAAAAATGTGAACACATAAGGCACAATGCAACTTTAAAGGCTGACTATCAGTTTTCATTTCTCATCACTATTACTATGACTATGGTTTTGGCTTATCCTGGTTATAAACTTGACAACCAATCAAACAGGAAGGAAGCAAAATGACTCCGGAAGGCTTCTGTGACATAAAGCACAACAGATAAGAAGAGCTTATCAGGAATCCGTTTCGCCTTTCTACATATAATGAAACCTCTGGTGGGAGAGGCTAGGCACAATCTAGTTCTGACCTGATCTTTGTCCTACACTGGTACATTTAGCCTAATGATAATTTATTAGGCTACACTTCTGGTCATCATTCAAGTACTTAAAAATAAGAAGAAAATTAAATTTTTCTTCAATTTTCACAGTTATTTGTATCACCAGAGTTCAGCACCTGTTTTGGTGTGTGTTACTCTGTGACTATACACATCATTCAATTACTCCCCTCACTTCTGCTACATCAATGCTACGTGGACATTTAGTGAGGAAGCGAAACACCGCAAGAACAGGGCCCCAGCAGTGGCGCGACTGGCTGGGGCACCTGCACCGTATGCCGGCGACCCTGGTTCGATTCCCGCCCCGTGGTCCTTTCCGGATCCCACCCCGACTCTCTCTCCCACTCACTTCCTGTCAATCTCCACTATCCTATCTAATTAAAGGCATAAAAAGCCCCCCCCCCCCCCAAAAAAGGAGTATAGTGCAACAACAGTGGTGATGTCATACTAGGGCTGTAACGATACACCAACCTCACGATTCGGTTTGTATCACAATTTTTGACCCACGGTTCGATACGAATCTCGATTTTTCTTTCTTTTTTTTTGGCGGGGGGGTGGGGGGGGGGGGGGGCTAGACATTTTATTAAATAACATTTTAATAGCCTCCCTTAGAACACCAGAGGATTACAATATAATATATCTATTATTTTATATCCTGATATAAAAATATTTTTCTGAATGACTGATATTTATGACAGCACACTTTATGCAGATTAGCCTATAGCCTAGGCCTACTATTTTTTATTACAACTCTACCTGTTTAATTAAGCTGTAATATAGTAAACAAAGTAGCATATAGCTTAGCCTATCATAGTCTACTGATTGGACTGTTCAGTTTCCCCATGTGTGTTTAAGTTTCAAGGTAATACTTGTTCTCCTTGGGACAGGCCCTTTTGGGAAACGTTGGTATTGAGATGATCAGTCAACTTCAATGCAAGAGTTTTAAACAAATATGTGCAGTGATTTAATAGTAATTTAGCTAGTCGTCTATGCGTCCTTGCTTTCACGATTGTGAATGTTTTATTTAAGTCGCGCGTGTTCATTGAGCAGGAGAGGGAGTGAGAGGGAGGGAGCGCGAGAGAGAGCGGGGCAAGGAGAGGGGGTTTACTTCTATACTGTTGCACACATAGTCTACAATGAAAGCAAGGAGAGGTATGAATTAATTTATTTATTTATTTATTTGTTTTTGGACAACGTAGGCTACCGATAAGTAAAGCGGGAGTTGTGGGTTGCTTTTGCGGCCGCATAAGCTGCAAAGCACTGTGTGAAACACTAGAAAGGGTGTGTCGCGATTCTGCCTTTTCACACCGCGACACAGTATCGTGTATATGAATGTCGCGATTTCGGTTTCGAATCGTAAATCGTTACAGCCCTATGTCATACCATTACATTCTCCTTCAACTCAAATTTCTGTGAATTCAGGACTGGTCATATTTAACAAGGATACAACAGAAGGTCAAATTCAACGAGACTTCAAGAAATCTCTAGATTAGTTTTGACAAATTTCAAAGGGGTTGGTCTTACAATGACACTAGTGCAACAAACAAGCATGCTTAAAGGTCCACAGCACTGGTGAATGGTGGCTGATGTTATGAGCTCAACAGCCAATGAAATTGCACTGTTCCTTTGCATGCTTCTGAAGCAATGCACTGATTGACTGAAGATGTTTATGGCTCAGGCAGAGCCACCACATTTCCCATATAGTCAGGACTGTAAACAAACACAAGAGGACTTCTGAATTGGACAAAAAGAGTACTTGATTGATTATGTACCTGGACCTTTCATATTAAAGTCAAGTTCATCACTAGCAAAGTTGTAAAACACAATGAGCATCCTAAAGAAGAGGTGTTTTTCCATGTGTCATTTTGGGGTAAACAACATACCCATGCTGAGTTCTTTAAAGGTCTGCTGATTGGTCAGGATCTTTGTCAGCACGGTCCGCATGGCCCCACCCATCTTTGTAAGCTCTTCCAGGAAGGATATCTGAGGCTCCAGCTGCTGAAGAACCTTCTGCAGGTCCCTCTCTGGTGACGAGTCTGAGTAAATGTGTGTGTGTGTCATAGAGGGTAAGACAAACCGACCATACAAGACTTACAAGACTTTTTTACATATTTCCTAAAATCTATAGCTACATTTGGTGTAAGACACATAGGCCTAATTCAGACTGACTTTACAGAACCATAACAACAACTACAGCCAACTAAACAATCAAATACTTATATCAAAGGCTACTATGTGTAGTTTAGGTGAGGGCAGAATTGCATCCACATTTTCAAAATTGAAGTTAACCTTTAAAACAGTACAATATCTGTCATGCATGTCTCAAATAGTGTTATGGTATTCCACTCCCGGGCTTCACCTGGCTCTGTGTATCCATCCCTTAAATACTGTATGATGCTGACAATGAAGCGAGGTAGCACCATTTCAGACATCAGCAGCAAGTCCCTGGGTACTGTGGGAACATTCTCCCCTGTTTTTAACCGATGCCGTCTACAAAACCTGCCAAAAGCAACGCATCAACACCACACAGTGTCAGTCACACACATCAACAGCACACCGTCTTACTGGACTTGTCAAAGTAGTAGTGGGAGTGTTTAACCCACAGGGATGGAGGCAGAGCAGTGGTTTTCATACATACTAAAATTCCAAACATTCTTACCATTATGAATATTACAACAGGAAAATTAAACAAAAATGTTGTTGTAGAAACATTTGACCTTATAAATAATCCTGATAGAAATCCACAATGACAGGTCTCCCTGCATTGACAGAAACTACCATAAAAGGAATGCAATTATTACGATGCTATAAAATATTATTTACAGAAAACATGCGAAAATATAACGTAGGGGTCACTTTACAATGCATTTACAGTACAGTAACGTAACAGAACAATAACTAGGCCTAATTTAGTTCATCTTCACAGCGATCACCTCGCGACTTCTGACAGAACTCTGACATTTAACTGTTGATCACACCGATGAAAAGACAATCAACTTGATAAACGTGTATTCTCATGCCCCACGCTAAGGTGTAAAAAAGACAAAAAGACACCACGACCTGTCACACAGCGATGGTTCTCTTACTGAGTTAAAAATAAACTTTGTCACTCGGAAAGGCAGGGCTGCATACTCTCCCACCTACAACTTGCTAAGTTAGCAGACTAGCATTACGCCTATCTGCCTAGCAAGCCAACTAAGATAGGTGACTTCCCTTGTTTCTTAACAGTTTTGTCTTTGGTTTGCGTGTGTCCCCTGCATATCAGACATTCACTAAATATATTAGCTCGTTGTTAATAGATGACAACCCTGATCACTAGCCAGCTAGCTAACGACTTACCCACTTTCCCGCATGACATTACTGTCTCCACAGTCGCAGGCCCCACCAGCCTGGCTTCTGAACATATTGAAATCATGGCCCGTGTGATCGCCGTTGTTAAAACATTCCGCACATAATGACATGCAAGGGGAAATCCCGCAGGTCCGACATCGGTACGCCACAAAATTGGCTGTCCAGACCAAGCCGCACAAGGTAGCGTTGTCATAGGACCGGACCGTCTTGCAGAACTCCTCGAATCCTTCCCCTCCTGCCAATAGGTATTTACACCATTCAAGGGCCTCTGTATCCGCCGCTGGCTTTTCAGGATTTAAAACATTATCAAGCAGTTCTTGAAGTAGTCTGACTCCAGAACTGTTGTCAGTTCGATTTAGTTCTGTCTTTAGAGTGGCGGCTGTTGTTTTCTTATCCCGGCGTAACATCGACGCCGCCATCATGAACTCTGAATTGTTGTCCAGAATTTATTTTTGTTGTCTTGTTGCTACGTTCTCGGTCTTTCTCGCGATACGGTCCGTGAGCGTCGTACAACCAACCTGCTGGCAATGTGATTATTTGCAAGAGGCAGGGCAGATGTGATTGCTGCTAGGTTGCTTATCTAACTAGCTACTATGACCATGCAGTTCTATTTTTAGGTTAATTACTTGCACGCTTACTTCGCATGACAGCGGTCTCCCTCAAAATGTTTTTATACACATAGCATGATGAATGTGAACTCTATATAAGCATTTATATCACCTGCGATCCACAGCTTGCATATATAATAGGTACAGTTTATCTTGCCATTTAAGCCACACACTAAATAAAGACAGGGATAATATGCTTCATGTCTGTCTGAAGGGTATGCATGGTCATAATAAGTAACACGACCAAACAACGACTGAAGAAGACCAGCTGCCGTTGGACCATTTCTTGCGGAACAGTTGTTCCATAGTCCCATGTTGCACGTAGGATAACTTTTTTCGCGGAAGTGTGCCTTGCCTTGTAGTCCGTGTTAACAGCTTTTTCCATGTACAGGATAATTTGGCAGTAGGCTAATGTAGTAATGTAGTGAGGAGTTGAGCAGGCAGGCAGACCCGTTTTCAATGCCTGAACATACTTGACTGACCCCACATTGCGTTCGTTCGTCCAAAGCAGATCAACAGCGGTAGCGAAAGATTAGTAGGGGCAGCAATGAAATTGAAAGAGCTAGAAAGTTGCCTCCAGCAAGTGGACGTGTTCGAGAAACCAAAAATTCTACTTGAACAGTATCCAACAAGCCCTCACATAGCAGGTAAACCTGACATTGCTCACATTAGATGCGAAGTCTAGTAAAGAGAGATCAATTATTTTTTGTTTATTTATTTCAGGCTGCATGCTTTACACCATCCATAACACATTTGATGACATTAAGGGTAAGCTGGTTGCAGATTTGGGTTGTGGATGTGGAGTCCTCAGTATTGGAGCTGCAGTGCTTGATGCAGGGTAAAGAGAACACCTCTTGCTATTATCTGAACCTGTTTTTTCCAGGATTTTTGTCAATATATGGCCATGTCTGGTTTCTTGTTCTAGGTTATGTGTTGGTTTCGAAATTGACGAAGACGCAGTGGACATATTCAAAGGAAATGTTGAAGAGTTTGAACTCTCAAACATGGATGTGGTCCAGTGCGATGTATGTTCTCTTGAAACAATGTCATTTGCAAAAAAATTTGATACAGTCATTATGAATCCTCCTTTTGGCACAAAACATAATCAAGGTGAGATATTAGTTGGGCCACTGTAACAAGTCAGGCGTAGGCTATACCAATTATAATTCAACATTCCTCTTTTCTATGAAGGTATTGACATGAAGTTTTTGAAGACTGCAATAACCATGGCAAAAACAGCTGTGTATTCTCTTCACAAAACGGCAACACGGGAAGTAAGTCAGCATATCTTTAAATCAGATTCTGTCAATTACAAATTTTTAAAGTTCATTTTTACACTTTGCCTGTAATTGTACATTTTCAATGTTCAACTATCTCAGCATATACAGAAAAAGGCCAATGACTGGAATGTGAAAATGGAAGTAATAGCAGGTAAACTTTAATGTCCGTAGAATTCAGATGTGTTTTTACAGTTCTCTAAACGACAGTGGGATCCAATATTTCTTTTAAATTATGTTTTTATTCTCCACAGAGCTAAGATATGACTTGCCTGCATCATACAAGTTCCATAAAAAGAAATCTGTAAGTCATGTGTCAGTACATAACACACTTTAGAGAGTGGTGGTACTCTACTTAAATAGTTAACCTACAGAGAGAGACTTTGCAGTCTTTAAAATGGTCATCAAACAGTTACTGAACATCACTTTAACCAAGCCCAACCGTTTAACTAACCTTAACTAACAGTGCCATCCATAGTATGTTATAATCTGAGCATCTGTAGACCATGTATAGGGGACCATCCAAGTAAAGTGTGTCCAGCAGATTGTATTAACTGGGAGATTGAAGTGGTTGTCCTTTTTGGGGCAAAGGCACACCAAAGGTCTAACCAAAACACCAAGGCACACCGATTCATGGTCACCAATTATAAAGTAACATTATGTCACACACAATAGTATAAGGCTATTATAGGTGTTCATTCAGATGCCTGCATTTTTTCTATACAGAGTGTTCATGAGTTGAGACCACAACAATAGGTGTATGCTCACATGATGTTGACTGAGCTTTTAATTAAGAAGTGCCAGCGTGCCTACAGAGAACCACTGTACTGTAACACAGTTCCACAAGGCACCATACTATTCCTCTGACTAGTCCTGTGTGTTTGATAGATATACAGGAACTTCTCTCCATGATGCAGGCCTTTTCTTTCCATTTCCATTTTAATTGTTTGAATTCTGGAGAGACAGACCATGGAAAACAACTCCCAAGTAATCGTTTTGATGTCACACGTCATCCCCACACACTGTCATTCATGTCATTCAGTCTGCCCTTAGTGTTGACTCTTTCACCGATCAGTGTTTAGAGTGAACAACTGATTAATGAACGAACATTTTTCAGTTGTATTATATTTGTATGTTTGATGGCAAACTACATGTTTTTTTTTATTGGAAAGTGTGGTAGTGAGAATAAACAGAATAATCACCTGCTGTTTATCTCTGTTGCACAGGTTGATATTCAGGTGGACTTCATCAGATTCTCACTGAAATGAAGTCTGGGCTTGGAGCGGTTGGTTTCTTTTGTTTGTTTTGTTTCTAATATGTGATGTATCATGACCTTGATTTTAATGAACAGTTAAAAATATACCAGATTTTCCATGCAAAAGCCATATTGACCATTTCATTTATTTCATTCACTTATATCAGATACAGCATAACTGCTCTATATTCAAACATTTGTGTGATTGCTACATTTATACTGTATGTTTTGGATGCCTTTGTGATTACTCTCTATCATGGTTCAAAGTTCTGTGGCACAAAATTGAAGTCATTTTATTTTTAAATAAAAACTCTAGAAATTAATTGCAGGGAGGTAATACTGACAGTTCACAATTAAAAACACATTAAATATTGATTGATTAAATAAAATAAAAAGCAGAGGTTCTCTGGGGATACCATTTTGAGAGACATTCAAGAACATTAACTGGCAGAAGATACCAGTAGAAGATTCTATTGCACAATAAATGCCATTGCATTCCATGTTCAATATAATGTCAACTTGGTTCTTAATGTGCATTCACTCCCCCCCCCCCCATTCAAACTGCACTGAGTTTTGGAACCGTACCTTAGACCCCCATTTTCTAGCGGAACTTGGTCCAGGCCCGGGTCCGTACCTGGGTTCGGTAGACAGCGTTCACATTAGCAAAAATCACCGAACCATCGGTCCAAATGAACTCGGGGTCTGGACCAAACAGTCTAGTGTGAATGCACCCTTAGTGTTTGAAAACAGTGCACATTCAGAAGACAAAGATACTACAGTATACTCACCCAACAATAAAGTAAAAAAGGAATAAAATTTTAGTTCATAAATACATAACATTTTACAACAAATATAAATGGTTTAGTGCATTTGTGTATGTTCTGCTAAGGCATGCATCGTGTACAAAACAGAACAAATAAATATTGAAGAGGTTCATTAGGCTTACTGTTTTACTAATTCTTACTGTTTCTCTGTACAAGTCAATAAGGTAAAATTGTGTACCTGACAAGTTTCGGATACCTTGCCTCTGTAGCCTTCATCAGAGGTGTCACGTGATGTTGGTGTGACGTCGTCTGAGCTGTGTTATATGGAGTTTTCCATCCCACCTGATGTGGTGGGATGGCCGTGTCCCCTGGGGTGCTCCAGGGGGGGGGAGGGGAGGGGGGGGGGGGGGGGGGGGTTGGGCGCCCTCTGCTGTCTGGTGGTTTTTCATACAGCCGGGGGCGGCCCTGCAGGACTGTGTCCCAGGTGTGGGATAGCTGGTAGGCTCCTTCATCCCGGTTCACAGTCTTTGGGGCCCGCTTCCTGATTTCAACCGCCTCTTTGATCCATCGATGGAATTTGTTGCTTTCCGTTCTGATGACCTTGGCTGCGTCCCAGTTCATAAGATGGTTTTCCCTCTTACAGTGGTCTGAAATAATTTTCACATTCTTTCTGGTGTTCCTTTTTTCGTGTGCTGAATTGCCGGCCTGTCTCTCCTATATACATTTTATTGCATGTTAGGCAAGGGATCTCGTATATCACATCACACTTTTTCTCAGGGGGAATCTGATCCTTAGGATGTACTAGGATTTGGCGAAGCTTGATGTGTGGCTTCACTGGTGTGATGATGTGGTGTTTCCTCATCGCTCGCTGTACGCGTTCTGTGACCCCCCTGACGTATGGGAGGGTGACCATGCCTAGGTTCTCAGGCCTAGAACCTTTTTTCTTTTTCTCCTCCTTGTTATTTCTCTGGACCTCTCTCTTGCCTTTGTTTATGGCCCAGTTTGGGTAGTTGCAAGCTTTGAGTGCCTGTTTTATGTGGTTCTCCTCCTCCTCTCTGTCATGGTTGTCAGTGATGACCTTGGTATGGTCATATAGGGTGCGGACCACTGATAGCTTGTGTGCTGTGGGGTGCTCTGATGCCCATAGTAGATACTGGTCTGTGTGTGTGGGTTTTCTGTATATTTTTATCTTGATGCTACCATCTTCAATGTGATGTATTTTCATGTCCAGGAAGGCGATGGATCTATGTTCTTCCTCCTCATGAGTGAATTTTATGTTTCCAGTTTCGTCTATGGTGTTTAGATGGTCTGTGAGTCTTCGTGTGTGGCCGGTCTTGATCTTCTCCAAGATGTCGTCCACATAGCGTCTCCAGAGGGTCAACCTACATTCTTTGGGAGCGGTGGCGATGGCTTTGGCTTCCAGGTCCTCCAGGAAGAATCCACTCATGATGGCTGAGAGGGGGTCCCCCATGGCAAACCCCTCCTTTTGTCTGTATATGATCCCTCTGAAAAGGAAGTATGTGGACTTTGCTACAAACGTTAGCAACTGGACTATGTCTTCAACTTTTAAGTTTGTTCGTTGGCGGAGTGTTGAGTCTGCTTGTAGACGGTTCTGCACTATATTTATTGTGACGTCCACTGGAGTTTTTGTGAACAGAGAGACTACATCGTGGGATATGAGTATCTCGTCTGCCTCTACTTTCACTGTGCTTAGTTCCTGTGCCAGTTGCTTTGAATTTTTACAGTGTTGCTTTGTTCGGCCCAGGAGAGGTTTTATAATCTCAACTAGGGCTTTCGAAAGGTTGTATGTTACTGAGCCTATGCTGTCAACAATGGGACGGAGTGGAACGTCTTTTTTGTGGATTTTGGGGGTGCCATATGTTCTGGGGGTGATACTGGCTGTAGGTACTAAGTACTTGTAATTGTCCTTGTCTATTTTTCTCTCGTCCACTAATGGGTTTAGCAGAGTCTTCAGTTTCTTCTTTTTCTCCTCTGTAGGGTCCCTCTTTAAGATTTCATAAGTGTCTTTATCGCCCAGCATGTCTATCATTTGTTTTTCATATTGTTCTGTGTCCATGATGACTGTTGTTCTGCCTTTGTCTGCGGGTAGCACTTTGATGGTTTTGTCTTTGGCTATTGACTGTATAGCCTTCCATTCTTCCCTGCTTGTGTTCCTGTGTGTAATTTTGGCAGACTTCAGTATCCCCGCTATTTCATTGCGTAAACCAGCTTTGTCGCCTTGGTTTGTTATCTTCTGACATGCTAACTCTGTTGCTACGATGAATTCTTCGTATGGGATGTTTATTGGTGTTGTGGCAAAGTTAAGACCCCAAGACAACACACTGCTTTCCGTTGCTGTTAGTTTTCGTTGTGAAAGATTACATACCCATTTCTTTCTTTTTTCCATGTGTTCCGTGTGTGACACCTCTGATGAAGGCTACAGAGGCAAGGTAGCCGAAACTTGTCAGGTACACAATTTTACCTTATTGGCTTGTACAGAGAAACAGTAAGAAGAACAAATAAATGTTTGCCCCAAAACCTGTTAAACTGGTCCGGGCTGCATTACCAGTGGTTGCATAAAACATCATCCTTAATTGTCTTAACTATCCAACACTATATTGTAAAATCTTTCAGTGTGCCTTTGTGTCAGAATTGATCTTATTATGAAAAGTACAGCTGTGGCCATCAAGTAGTTGGAACTATTTACTCTAATCTTATTCAAGGCATTTTTTTTAGGTATTATGACTATATTTACAGTATAGATGTCAACAATCTGTTAACCGTATTAGCCAACAAGGCATATTTTGGTTGATAAAGTAGATTTACTTTTTTAACTTTCTTATCTATAAGTACAAGGAGAACAGCACCTGCTATGACAGAGGTAATCTGGGGTTGTGTACCTTCATCAACAGTAGATGGCAGTCAGTAGCTGCATCCTTTTGGCTCAAATACATGCTGGACTGCAGCTCTCACCTGAGATACACTCTAAGCTGGTTTAGCAGAAAGTTATCACACTCACCTAAAATTATTCTTAAAAAATACCACCACATTAACCTAAACTTATTTGTTAATAACTATATCACATTAACCTAAAGTTAACTTTTACCAGAAACATTGAGCACCACACAAGGTAACACTGAATGCCCAACTCCAGTATTAAACGCCATAGAAACAGACACAGCCGTGAGACCTGGTGGCAGTGGGGAGGTTGCCCACGATAGCCCAGGTGTCCAGCTCGGGGTCGTACTTCTCGACGCTCTGCAGGTACGTGCCCTTTGAGTACGAGTAGCCACCCGTCACGTAGATACAGCCGTTGATGATGGCGGCGCCGCACTCCATCCGCCTCTCCTTCATCACGGACATCTGCCGCCACTCGTCCCGCTCAGGGTCGTAGCAGTCGGTGATGGTCGTCTGGCCTCCCACCAGGTACAGCTTGTTGTCCAGGGACACCGAGCACAGCCCATACTCTGTCAGCAAGGAAAAAAGGGGAGAAATGAATCATTAAAATGACCGAAATTACTATCATGGTGGCTTTAAAATATAATCTCAATGCCTTATTTGTGATCTGAGGCAGTATAAGTAAGTATAAGTATATATACTCTTTTGATCCCGTGAGGGAAATTTGGTCTCTGCATTTATCTCAATCCGTAAATTAGTGAACACACAGTGAGGTCATGTACACACTAGGCCACGGCTGCCCTAAGGCATACTTCAGGGCAGGCATACAAAACTGTTACATAAGATTCACTGCATTAATAAAGCTCTCTTGATAAAGTGCATGTGTTGCCAGTGTGAATTATTGGCTTTTTTGTCTTGAAAATCTGAAAAATTTTGCATGACATTTTCCAGCCAGTTTCCTGTAAATGGATGAAGCCAAAGTACATCCCCATCTTGCAACACACTTTGGGCAGATATCAGGCAGCTATTGTCCTATTCAAGTGAATGAGGAGGCATACAATGTAGAGATACTATTGGCATTACAAACTAACCCCATGCATTTCTTTGGAGGATTCTTTGAGTGCTGTATCCTCATTAGAAAATCTCTGATTAAGCCTAGTCCTAGAGTAGACTAGAAAGAGTTCTTAATTCATGAGTATACTAGGCTTAATCCATGCACTGGCAACCAGCCCAATATCTACTAAATAAACAGTATTACCAGGATGAGGACAAATGGTTGCAATGCTCCATTCATTGATGTCTGGTCTGTACATCTGAATTTTTTCATATGTACAAGTTCCTCTGTAGCCATAGTGACCACCAGTCACATAGATCCGGTCATTCAAAACACAAGCTGTGGCATTTCCAACTCCTGAAAGCACATTACCACATCTTATGAAAACACAAGTAATATCAGAAATAAAGAGTTTAATTGTTGGAGACAACTCAAAAGCAGTCACCCTGTAACTCAGCAGTACTCTAAGTTGCTTTCTATGTCCTACCCACAAGGCCATGTTAAGTTCATGTGACTGGGTCAAGGACAGCTAAGCTGCACAGAGTGACTGTGCAGGATTACTGCCACATAGTGTTAACTGGCTAAACCAAAGACTCAAGGGGGCTTCAATCCCTTGAACTTCCACTACCCAAAATACAAATTAACATCCAGATCTCTGTTGGAAGATGTTTTTTTACTGACATGCCTGTGCAGTCCAACTGGTAGGTAATTTATTGTGTGGTTTAAAGCCACAGTGTGTGGCTAAATTCTGGATGATGATATTTCAGTTCATCCGCCAGTCAAATTACACCCCTCGCTTCAATGTTTCTGAAGCAATGTGTTAATTAGCTGGAGTTGGTGTTAGAATTGGCTTGGTCTAAACCACTTACAGGAATAGGAGCAGGCTAAACTCAGTCTCTTAGAGTGCTGGACCGAACTTGTAACTAAGTAAAAGAAAGGAGAAAAGGCCAGCACACTGAATGCAGCCATTCTCCAAGCCACTTACAGAGCCAGGACTTAACAAACACAACGTTTTTTTCTCACTAATCCCATGTAAAGGTAGCCAGCTGATACAGGTTACACAAACACAAATAGAACAGACAGCTAGTGAACAGTGAGGAGCAAATTGGCTGAATACCTAAAGAGTGTATATTGGATTTAACATTGTGGAGTCAAGGACTACACATTTAAAGACAATCTCCTCATACCTTGTATCATGTCTGCCACTGGGAACCATTCCTTTTTCAGTGGATCGTAAAATTCTGCCTCCCGTGCAGGGGCCCCACCCCTGTACCCCCCCATGGCATATATGCACCCCCGCACAGTCACCGAGCAGTGGTAGTATCTGGGCGTGATCATGGGGCAGCCCTCTGCCCACTCATCGCCATCCACATTGTAGATCCACACAGTGTCCAGGGCCTCTATGGTCTCTGTTCTGTAGCCTCCAGTCACATAGATGTTTGGGCCCAGCAGTGAGATGCTGTAGCTCTCTCTGCCATAGTCAGGCATGTCTTTGCCCTGAACCCAGGTGTCAGAGATGGGGTCCCATATGTGGACCTCGTAGAGTGGATGCCAGTAGTAGCCACCTACGATGTACATACTGGAGGCTAGTTTCTTGCAGCCAAGGGCAAACCCCTTGCTGCTGGCTTTGAGGGAGTGGAGGATCAGGGCGCGGAGTTTTTCCTCGCTGCCCAGCTCCACGGCCCTGTGGCCAGCGTCCAGCGCGCCGCCGAAGCGTGTCTCGTCAAGCTCCAGGTGAACACAGCGGAGTAGTTCTTGGGTGCAATCCAGGCGAGACCTTGGGTCATGGGCGACCCACCTGACCACTGCCTCCAGCAGTAGCTCCTCCCGCCAGGCGTTGAGGTTCTCGGCGGCCAGGACGGTGGTGAGCTTCTTCTGGTCGGCCTCTAGGAACTCGTCCTGTTGGATGAGCTCCTCAAAGCGGCTGAGCATCACCCTGCGCGCCTCCCTCTCCAGGGCCACGCACACGTGGAGCTCTGCTAAGGAGTGCATGCCCAGGCAGTTGTCCACATCCAGCAGCCGGATAAGGAACTCCTCACAGGCCCTCTTGACCGCGGAGAACTGCAGCAAGTCTGATGCTTCTAGGAGGCTCTGGACGTTATTTTGGGTTATGGTAACTCTGGATGTGTATACGTAGGTGATGAGAGCGTCGAGGATGTCACCGTCTACACCAGGCAGGTTGATGAGCTCGTTCGAGCGTTCCCGCATGTCAAGCGTGAACATGACTCGGAAGTAAGAACTGCGCGCGGACAGGACGGCTTTGTGGCAGCGGTAAACTTGACCGGAGGCGCACGTGAGCGCTATGTCGGTGAAAAGTCCGCAGGTGTAGAATTCCCGGAGCGTGTCCAGGAGTTCCGTTGGGTGAGTGGTGTCACAGAATTCATAGGTGTAACTTTCCTGACCTTTTGATGACATTGGCACCTTAAGGAAAATAATAACTTGTTGACATGAGGTTCAGAAGGCCTTAGGCTACCGTGTGAGTTTTGTGAAATATTAAATGTTTCATCTGATGTTACTCAGTTGAATTATGCAAAAGACCTATGGCATTTTTTTAAATTAATAATAGGCTACTATTTAATAACCGAACCATTCAACTTATATCCAGACACATACGTCTCAATTGACACAAATCACTGAAGGGTCATGCAGTTTAATTCCAACAGTCCAATGTGAAAAGGCACGGACTATTTGTTTGAATGAAGTTAACCGACACGTGACATCGCATGCTTTTTCAGTTCAGGTGAAACTTGACTCCATTTATTGAGAACCAGCTCCAACCTAGGTTACACGGTAATATAACTGATCTGTCAGCCTTTCTGTAGAAGTCACCAGTATCTCCGGTAATAGCAAAACGTACCTTTTTTAGTGGATGTGCGCCAGGTATCCCTCCCATAGACATTCAAATATTCGCGTTTGTTGTGTTCCAAACGTGTGTAACTCCCTCGACCAGCTCAGACATCTAGACCTCGATTTAGCTTGAGCCGCGATAGTGGGCTGCTGAGGTCCTATTTTGGTATCTGTGTACACTTGGAGAGGCACCCGCTGTCACCCGGCTCTGTTGATTCTAGGCAGCCTAAGAGATCATTCTTTCCAACGAGGCACTGCACTTCAGAGGATTGCAGATGATAACTGTTCAGATGGCCTAGCACAGATGAATAACCACACATTTATGTTATTTTTAAGTCACTAAATAACGTTTTGTTGTGTCTGGATAATATGGATCCTAAGGAGAGAAAACACCATCCCCTATATCCAAAGGGGAATGACCATGTAGCCTATGGTCATTCCTCTTTGTTGCCATGGCAGTCTTGGTCTAATCCTAATAAGGATTAAGCACATTGCATAATGTGCATTCTAACATAGTCCACTAGTGTTCAGCACAAGCACACACCAAAAATTAATCTTTTAGACTGGACATTTAATTTCTCTGTACGCTTGTAAATATATTTCCATTCCCAAATTCCTCAGATGAGTCCGGCAAAGGACCTTTGCTAAATTTGGCTTGACTCCATGATATACTCTCCCATCAAATGCACCCTAGAGAATGCACAGAAATAACTAATTGTAACTATAGAGACTGTTTGTGTTTAAGAGAAACATTAGCATTGAGATAAAAAAAAAACAGTACTTCTCTTAAACAAGTTTTTATTATCTATGAAACACAAACACATGAAAGATTGTTATTAAACAGGAGTTTAATCACATAATAAACCTGTCTGTAACATGTAAGTGCACGTTGTAAACAAATGTCAAATAACAACTTTACCCAAGCGCTTATTATAAAACTTTCCATATCGGACTGAAATGTTAATACATACAGCAGATGTAAAAGTTAACAATAGACATAAAGTATGGTTAGATTATTAGACTGTGGAATGCTAGAACACTGGTCCCTTGGGGAAAGTGGCTTCTTGCTAATTTCAAACAGTAATCTGGGCTGCTTCCTTCACCAAGGCCTTGAGAGCGCCAAGATCTCCCATCAAGGAGGAAATCCCCACGCAGTACCACTGCTCACCACCACGGGCAGTGGGGGCGCTAAACGACTCCATTTCCACACCTGCTGCTGCCAAGGCACCTGTAAGCAAAAGAAAAGAAAGGTCAGTGTGTGTGTGTGTGTGTGTGTGTGTGTACAGTTTCAAAAAAGCAATCAACCCCAGATGATCATGTATGGATTTCTGAAAGCAACACATGAGAGTATACTGAAATCAGAATGAACACAATTCCTACTTTGGGAATAACAATAACACCACTTGGGAATCAATTGATTACGTCTTACTCAACAAAACATCGACTGGCCAAGAGTTCCAGTTTTTGAAAAGAATAGAGGCAAGAAAAGTCCTCCTTCCTCCCACTGCCACCTTTCTTTTCTTTATCTCTAATATTATACTGGCCTGTACACACACACACACACACACTTTAGTAGCAGCAACTGAAATCCATGCATTTCCACAGAATTATTTTTGGAATCTGATCCCTTATCATACCGGTTCATTCGTACTCGCTCAACTTATCGTGACTAAATTCAAGATGGCGGCGAACGGTAAACTTCCTGAAGGTACTGTCTGTATAAATAGTCTTGTAAATAAACTACCAGTGCTTTTTCAAAGTTCTCAATGTCTCGTTTTAAATGTCAGGGCCCTCAAAGTCTACCAATGAAGTGTGGAGCTACTTTGAGCCTCGTAAATGGTGTAAAACAGTGATTTATTTGCATGGCTAGGCCGATGCCCGAGGCACCCCCTTTGAAAACCTGTTGGTAGCATCGGCTAACTAGCGCCAGATTTCGGAGTGCAGGGGACAAGCCGAGATGAGCTATGAGACAAAAGTTCACACTCGGTATCATGTTTCAACACACTTTAGGTCAATATCACACCGATCACTAATCGCTAAAAATATAGCCAAAAATCACTAAAAAAATAAAAACTGCATATGGAGTTTTTTTTTAATGGACACTGGACTAACTGATTGTTTAGGAATGGACACAGTTGCCCACAGCTGTGTCCTCACAGCAGCTGTGATGCACCTCACCTGTGAAACAGGACAGGAGCTGAGGTGAGGTGAGGTTGCATAATCATGTGTACGTTAAAACACACAAAAATCCACCGGTCATTTAAATCAAAGCTAAAAAATTTGAAAATAAAAACTTGACTTTTTTTTTTATGGACACTGGACTAACTGATGGTTTAGGAATGGACACAGTTGTGATGGAGGCCAGCTGAGGTGAGACGTTGTCATGTGTATGTTAAGCACACAAGTCACAAAATACCACAGGTAATTTAAATCAAAGCTAAAAAAAAAAGCCCGTCACCTGTGATGGAGGGCAGGAGCTGGGGCGAGGCGGCGGCCTTGAAGAAAAGCAGGTGTCCAGCCAGGGGGACGGGCTGCCTGAACGGGCTGCCCTCCAGCTCCTCCAGGACCGGAGCGTCGGCCTGCACCGAGCCCTGGGCCTTGCTGCGCGTGCCGTTCACACACACCTCCACCACACACGCCGCGCCGCCCGCGCCGTCATCGTGCTTCATGGCCACCTGAGGGAGCGGAAGAGAAGGAGGAGGTGAGACTGAGACTGAGACACACACACACACACACTTTCACTTTCCAGCTCCTTTGGAAAAGAGATTCAAATCTCAATGGGACTCTTTGGGGCTGAGGCTAAGGTATTGTGTTTTGTGTATACCAGTTATTTGCCTGGTGATTGAGAAATCTTGATTTTCGAGGTAGTTTTTCCTCTCTTTTAAGAAGTTAATAGCAAATGTATCATCCAGGTCAAAACCAAACCTCATGTGTGCTATTCATCACTGAATATGAACTGTGAGATCAGCATGCTCTTCTTGAATTATGAATTTACCTGACGCTTTTGTCCAATGCGAGTTACATAGACCAATTTCAGGGACTGCAATTTGTGCTTAAGGGCCTTGCAGAAGGGCACAACGAGGGCAACTGGGAATCACACCCACAGCCTTCTGTTGCGCAGTCAGAACTTTACCTCAAGGCCCGTCTCCTTGGCCAGGGTCAGCGCGTTCACCAGGTTAGGACCACCACTTGAGCTGTCGGTCAGAAGCCCGACCACAACCGCTGAGCTGAGGAAACCAGTGGACTTCTTTAGGCAGTCACCTGAGATGAGAACCGTAATTGAATCAATACACAAAAAGATAATTGAATCATTGAATCAATACACAAAAAGATAATTGAATAATTGAATCAATACACAAAAAGATGCTCAAAGTGATTTCAGTCTTTTTCTTTTCCTTCCCCTGCCACTTACACCACACACAGCCTTGATGAGATTGATGTATTATTGCAGGCAGTGGTACATTTGCAAGTGTGGCTTGTGGGAAGTGGTGGGGCAATGGAGCAACAATTCACCTTGCAATAACCCCCTTTCGCCAGCAGAGGGCACATGTTAGGTGTTCAATGAGCTTTAAGTTGTGCGCTCTTACCCGTGGTGGTGATTTGCACTTGGCTGTAGGGCTGCTTTGAGGAGGTGCATGCCCTCAGCACTGCACCCATGGCCTCTCCAAGCCTGATCCACTGGTGAGACTCAGGGGAGAATGTACTGGCCAAAACCTGGGCATTCACCTGGGTTAGGGATATGACAATGTGGGATAAAAACACTTTTATCAATTAGTATGGCACGTTTTCAATTACAAATAAAACAAAAGTAAAACATGGGCAAAAGATTTTTTGTGTTTTTTGTATCATTTGCAATAACGGTTATTGAGGTAACCCAGTCCCATCTGGTGCATTCCATGCATGCCTATGGTGACCTTCTCTCCCTTACACACGCACACCAGATTCTTTTGGGAATGACCCTGACAATATAACTTATGAGTAATGCAAAGTCGGTTCTTTCTCATCAAGCTCTAAATGAAAGACAAACATTATTTTCAGCAGTCATACAAGCACATGCTTGTGTAAAACAAACAGAGCTGGATTCCTATACATGGATTAAGCCTCATCTCATCCTAGACTAGACATCTATTTCCAATGGAGATCTTCACTGATGTTTTCTATTCGTCTAGGATTACGTTTATTCCATATACGGGAAACCAGCCTCAAGTGTATAAATGGATCCCCATAATCAATAACTAAAGCGGATAAATAACAAGATGTGTCCATTGCCACTCACCGCTCCCACCAGAGCTTTGCCCTTCACCATGTCCACCATCTGCAGGGCGATGTCCTGCCCACAGCGCGCCTGGGCCTCCTTGGTGCTGGCGCCCAGATGGGGGCAGCTGACCACGTTAGGGTGGTTCACCAGCGCGCGTTCTTTTGGAGGCTCCTGTACACACAGACATTAACAAACATCACTAGAGATTTGGTACCAGAGCAGCCTGGATATATGGAGTGGAAGACTGAAAGTGTGTGTGTGTGTACACACAAGACTGATGGCCGGCTGGACAGAAGGAAGGAGATTGCTGGATTTGCTTTCACGCTTCAAAGCACTAAAAGACGCTTGTCTAAAAAATGACCAGTGCTTTTTCCACACACTGGATTACCAACCCCCTTCTCCCTTAGTGGTGCAGTGTGTGGCTTGGCAGCACTGCCATAAAAGCTTTACTGCTGAACACATCACATAGGAGGCATCATTATTGGCATTTCCAAGAACCTCACAGACGTTATTGCTCAGTACTGATTAATTAACTACACAATTAATTGATTTTTAATCAAAATCGCAAATTTAACAAACACCATTATCTTCTTGAAAAGGCTACAATTAACCTTCAACTCTGTCCCAATGGTTAATCTTATCACAATTATGATTCTTTTTTAATTCATGTTATGCTCCATGTGACGGACAGTGAGACAGTATTCTCCATATGTGACAGACTTTGAAGCTCGCATGACAGGAGTGCTGTGTTTTTCATGCACTAGGCGTGCTCACTAATCAGAGGAAGCCCAATTTCCAAGCGTAATTTGGAATATTGAACTGAAGCTTTGCAATATCTGTCAGAAAAATCTCAATTAGATATTTCCACCAAATCGTGCATCCTTATGCAACAGTCATTACACTTCAAACATGGATACAGTTGCTTGGACACACACCCACCTCCACAAACACATCCAGGCCGGCACCCCCACACTGCCCAGACTCCAGGGCGCGGAGCAGGGCCGCCTCGTCAATGATGCCACCCCGAGCACAGTTCACCACCTTCACTCCCTTCTTGCACTTGGCAAACGACTCATCGTTCAGAAGCCCTGCGAAGAAGCCATCAGGACACTTTATGACAAAGTGGAAATCAAATCTAGATCAGCCCACTTTTCCACCCACTAAGCAGACAGAAATGTCTTAGTCAAATCACTCATTGAGAGTTGTCAGGAAATGCACTGCATGAGTAGAATAAAAGCCCCCTCCCCCTTCTCTCTCTCCCTCTCCTATCCTTCTTGGAGTAAACCCCAAACATATGAAATAATATAATAAAATAAAATAAAATATTTTCTATCTTTCTCTCTCTGGCTGTCTCCAATATAGTTTGCTCTGCAAGGCAATCTAATCTACTGCCAGTAGACTTCAAGTAGCAATCACAAAGCCCAAACATATGGCCCAGGCGTTCCAAGGCTTCTGCATCCCTGTAGGGTCCCCCTTGATCTTGACTGACCTGTGGTGGAGGGCATGAGCGGGGTGTGCACTGTGATGTAATCACACTGGGGCCACAACTGCTCCAGAGACATCTGCTCCACCCCCCAGGAGGCGGACACTTCCACGGGGGTGATGGGGTCGTAGCCAATCGTCTGCAAGAGACAGCACAATGGAAGCCACTTCAGCATTTCATAAAATAAAAGTGTGAGAGGCGGACTACTGTTCAGTGAGAGCTCAGAGTTGGCAATGAAGAATGAGGAATGAGAATGAGGGCTGAAGTTATGACCGCAGCAATTAATCGATTAGTTGTCCACTATTAAAATTAACAGTAATCTAAATATCTTTGGAAAAAATAAAGTGTGTTTGAGGAAACACTGATCCACATTTTTTCCACAAATTTCTGACATTTTAACAATCATACAACTAATCAATTAATTGAAAAAAAAAAAAATAATCAACAGAGAATGTTGTTGGAGAGAGAGAGAGAGAGAAAAGGGGGACAAGAACTGGAAAGTGAAGAGGAAACCAAATGGACAGATGGATGGACAGAGTGGAGAGATAAACTGATCCTCACCCTCATCCCGAAAGACTGCATTCTACTGGCCACCTCCTTCCCGATCCTGCCCAATCCGACGATGCCCAGTACCTTTCCATACAACTCCGCGCCCATGAACTGCAAAATTGTTAACACAACATTACCCCGCTTGCACCCGCTCGCATCACACCGCTCGGCACATTTCAGCAATCAAAGTGGATTAGTGTCAACAGAGTGAACAGTGCAGTGGGGGGACAAAAACACTGGCAGCGACAGACAGGCTCCCTATTCTGATGGGGGCACACTGATTAGTCAAACAGCACAATTAAGGTATTATGAGTGTACCTTTTTACGGTCCCACCTTCCAGCCTTCATGGACATATCTGCTTGTGGCACATGCCTATGAGGGGAAATAATACAATATCTCTCAGTAAGCTAGAGGATGGATGGATACTTTCATGTCCAGAGAAGTTTTGGCAATGCATGAATAGTAGGCCTAGCATTTCAATGTAGTGGAAACTGCATGAAGCAAGAAACTGAGGGAAAAGTGTATTATAGTTTGGTCAAGTCAACAGGAATGCTTGCAGGAGATTGCTATACCTACCTTGAGAGACTCATGATAAGGGCGCAGGTCAATTCAGCGGCACTGATAGTGTTGCCACTTGGGGTGCTGTAAAAGAATCCATGAAATCAAAAGGGACCATGAAATCGTGGGGAGCCGCGACACAATTAATTCAGCAGCTTTCATGGTCTGTAAAAGATACAGTGCACCTACTTCATGACAATGATGCCGTTTTTGGTGGCCGCCTCCACATCCACGTTGTCCACTCCAGTCCCTGCTCGCCCGATGATTTTGAGATTGCTTGCCGCATTGATTACCTCGGCTGTCACTTTTGTGGCAGACCGCACTACTAGACCGTCGTAGTTCTGCAAGACAATATGCAGTTGGCGAAACTAGTAAATCACTTTCACAAGCTGATCTGTATCCGCATGATCTGTGACTTTGTGAGTCATGTGTTCTTCTTCTACTGTATTGTAAAGTGATGAGTCGACAGAAGTGTCGACAGAACCTGTCTACATGTTCACAAAATTGACATGATCGGTTAGAGCAAAGAGGTTGCTTAAAGATACAGTTTGCTGATGCATAAAAGTCCTGGGATTTCATCAGGACAATTGCCAAGTGGCAAGGTAAATCTTTGTGATGTTGCATCATACTGATAGGCTGCACAGAGGGCGGCGCTGGCAAAGTAGCTCCACTTTCACAAGAAAAAAAGTGAAATTTGCCAATAATTCTAATTCCGCATCTGCATGAACCTTAACGATTTTCACGTTGACTGGTAAAATATCATACATCAACTTTAGCTGAGTCTGCTGAAAACAACTTTATGAATAAAGGCTAATCTAGTTTGTTTGGCCATTATCAGCTTATACATTACAATCGCGCATTGCTGCCTGATTGTTGCCTTAAGCATTTGCAGATTTGCAAATGCTACATGGATTTTTTAACCTACCTTTATGTCAGCAATCAACTCATCCTTGCTCATGTTCTGCTTCTCCGTAACTTCAATGCCATTTTCTTGCAGAATCTTTTTGCAACAAGCGTCCACACTTTCACTGATTAAAATGCGTTTGATTAATACCGGGGCCATTTTGCAGGTTTCTCGTCGATGTGGGGCACACACTGCCTTGTCTGGAGCGTATGTCGGGGTAAATGTTTCAACCTCGTTGGTTTTGAATGAGTAGACGAGGGATGGGCGGACTTTGAGGAGAGGATGACTGGACAACTCCGCCCCCATCAAGCCTACACGCTTGGGAGAAATTGGGAGTGCCTAACAAACTAAGTTAACCAGAAAAACCACCCGATGGGATCCCTATGTCTAAAAATTGGATAAACGATTGCAACACGGCAACAGATAGGCACATAGGTTAACAGGAGGCATGTGCTAATTAGGCAAGTTATTTTAAGGCGAGGCACCTGATCAATTGGAACAGCACATGACAGGCAATTTTGTTAGGGATGGTGACTTTAGCTCGAAGTTTGTCAGGGTTCCTGACTGTAGGCCCCGTAGCATTCAAGAAGCCTATGGGTATTCTTTCACACAAACATGCTGGTATTTGTGGGCGTAAATTTAATGTCTTTAGAACACTAAACATATCGGGGTTGTCAAATGTTGAGTTACTCCAGTCTAGATCTTTTGACGTTAATCACTCCTATTGCTCTATCCAAGGTAAAATGCCTGTTTTGATGTTAACTGATGGTTAAATAACCAAAAATTCGATTGTTTGCACCTCCAAATGGGCGGTGACGTAGCTTTGTGACGCGAGTTTGTGTGAAAGAATATTATTTATTTAACTTTGTTAAAAAATAGTCGAAGTAAGTTGAAAGTGGTAAGTGACTATTCGACATCATTTTAATGTCGTGCTAGAATCACAAGTTAATGTAGTATAGTTGTAGTAGCCTACAATTGAAAAAATAAACCAAATAAACCATCAAAGATGTCAGATTGTAACGTTAGCGCTCTAGAGTCTTTGCTCTTCCTTCCAAGGGAAAATGCATTCCCTCTGTTCTTGACTGGTTCTTGACATTCTATCCTCGTCATTTGGTCATTTCATTGGTCCCCGCGCGGTTGCCCTTAGAAACACAGCAACAAAAGTAATCTAGGTTGCTAGGTTGCAACGTGTAACACGCTGACAAATTATTAAGTGCAGTAAGCGTGGAGGTTTGTCTGTTTTGGTCGGCAAGCTAGCCCCGAAAAAAACCCTTAATGGATTGTATTTAACAAATCTTTCCCTTCAAGAAAGAGTAGTACACAGGACTACAACAAAATGTCAACAGCATCAGCTTCTGTGGTCCAGTACGGTCGGCGAAAGGGCTCCTCGAAAAACAGTAAGTATCGGGCCTTGGTTATTTGTGTGTTTGTTCTAGGGTATAGTCTTAACGTTACCCCTATTTTTCCCTAATAGTTCATGCACAAGAGATGAAAACTGAACCGATGCCACAGCCGGATCTACGCCAAGTCACTATCCTGCCGAAGTCAGAGTGGCTTCGTATTCAAGACAGTTTGAACCATGTAAACAAATATAATGAAAGTCTCAAGGAGGCTGCCAAGCAAAGAGAAGCCATGCATCAATGCTCCAAAGAAGTGGTGAAATTCTGGTCCAATACCATTGCTGTAAGTTTGACTTAATTTAGATGAGGTTATATGGTATTTAGCAGCTTTTGTCCAAAGCAACATACAAATAACAACAATAGTTAAATTTAACTGTAAATAATTTAAAACGTTGGTAAGACAAGACTACACCAAAGAATGTCAATTCAATCAATAGCCTAATGAAAACAAATAAATACTATAATACACAAACCTTAACGCATAAGAAACGCTTAATAAACTGAGTGCATGTTGAACGCCTTTAGACCTCTTGAAAGACCCAAAGATATCACCAGGTGCAAACCCCAGGTGCTCATTGATCATTCAAACATCTCTGCGCCCAGCAATACAGGCCCGATTAGCGACATTAGAATAAACGAGAGATGAGTATAACTGCAGGGCAATTCCATGCAAAACTGTCACATCCATAACGCCAAAAATGCCATGGTAGTTAGTTAGATAGAGATAGATAGATAGATACTTTATTGATCCTCAAGGGGAAATTCAAGAATAGTTGGCGTTATGGATGTGACAGTTTTGCGTGGAATTGCCCTGCACGTTTGGAGGATTGGGGCCATGAGTCCCCTGTGCGTGTTGTCTGTCCCCCTAGCTGTCAGAGCCTGTACAGGAGCGTTGCATCAGCAAGGCTTGTGTGGCCACTCTGACTTACACCTTACTGGTCAACAATCCAACCAGTTTGAGGGTGAGGCACAACACTTGCCTTATAAACGGACCTAAAACCCCAGACAAGTCTATGGGGATTGTGCTAGTTTTTTTGTCTTTCAACGAGGATTCCAGAACCTTTCCATCTATGCCAGAAGGCATTTATCGCTAATCGAGCAGGCACAGCTTCACAGCTTCAGCTCATGTTTATGATGTGACAGAGTGAAAAAATACCCCCTGCAGTATTGTGGTTGAATGCTTGATGTTGGGGTTAGCTTTCACATACAGCACATATGTCAGGGGACCTATGTCAGTTTGAATGCTTAGTTGTGGTTTGTATAAGTATATATATACTCTTTTGATCCCGTGAGGGGAAATTTGGTCGCATTTATCCCAATCTGTGAAATAGTGAAACACACTCAGCACACAGTGAGGTGAAATATAGCCACATAAGAGTCCTCATTGCTATGTGTAGCCTACAATAATTAGTCAAACGGGACAGCCGTGGCCTACTGGTTAGCGCTTCGGATTTGTAACCGGTGGATTGCCGGTTCGAACCCTGACTAGTAGGAGCGGCTGAAGTGCCCTTGAGCAAGGCACCTAACCCCTCACTGCTCCCCGAGTGCCGCTGTAGCAGGCAGCTCACTGCGTCTGGATTAGTGTGCACTGTACCATGAGAGCGGCTAGTGTTTTTGTCCCCTCAACATTTTTTTAGTTGGGACTAATAAAACTGAAACCTCACCAGTCCACACAAAACAGAAAAGCTGATGCAGATTAAAATGTGTTTCTCTATATGCTTGCACCCCTTAAGGTTGGGTGGGGCCTCAGCCCTTTCTGAGAAATTATAAAATGTTAATGCCAATGCAATGTCTCCCTGGAATGTACAGTAAGCGCTATAAGACCATTGTTAATGGAGCTTTATAAATCAATAACATTGAATTGAATTGATGTAAAAGAGGCAGGCACAAATAAATACAAAGTTTAACAACTCTGCAGTTCAGAGCTTAGCTCTTCCATTGCTTTACTGGAACTTCAGTTAAAGCAGCAGAAGACTTTGTTGTCAAAAACCACTGCCTCTCAAAGGCATCATAAGTAAACACTGTTTCTATTTCAGCTATTTTTTTTAATTAACTTACATGTCAGGGCTCCTAAAATTCTGAAATTAATATGATTTCTCAACATATAAAACACGCAGGAGCAGTTGTCTACCATATTTCCCATTATGGTAATTATTGAGAGCAAGTATTCTATGCAACTGTAAGCAAAAACCTCTGACTACACCAACTCTCAATTCTGTTAAGATGTGTGCCCTGCTACAACCAATGAGCAGGTCAAAGCTAAATGCAGTATTTTTCTGTACTTCCAGCATCTGACCTGATAAACATGTTTTTTACCAGGATCTAGCTCAGTGGTCACTAAATTTGAATGTTTGAAATGTGTAGCCTATATTATTATGACCGCCGCGCAGCGAAGCGGCGATCATATAGGTTTAGTCAGATTTTTTTTTTTTTTTTTTTCTTTTTCGCATGCCCAAATTTCCGTCAATGATTCCCGGGACACTGAAAGACCGGGGTACACGAAACTTGGTGGGCATGTAACCCCACATGGATAGCATGGAACCATCGTTTTTCGTTTTGATCTGTAGCCCCCCCGCTGGACTGGACCCCCCGAAAGGAGGGTAGGGCAGACACAGTTTTCTGTGAATATCTCGAAAACCGTAGGGTTTAGGAGGACCTTTTTTTTTGTATGTTGATCTCAAGGGGCCATGTCAACCCATTCCATAACCACTCATTTCATGTATAGCGCCACCTAGTTAAACACAAAAAAGTAAAAATGAGGTGTTGTAATTGAAGGTATCTGTGACCTAACATAGTCAAAACTGCACGAAATTGGAAGTGTAGGATCATTATGACACCCTCTGTATGCACGCCAAGTTTTGTGGAATTCCGTTCATGGGGGGCCACACAATAAATTAATTTATGTTACTATACACCAACTGGCCTGTAGGTGGCCGGAGACAGTTTTCTGTGAATATCTCGAGAACCGTAGGGCCTAGGAGGTCCACCTTTTTTATGTATGTTGGTCTTAAGGGGGCATGTCAACCCATCCCATTACCACTTATTTCATGTATAGCGCCACCTAGTTAAAAAGCAAAAAATTAGGTGTTTTCATCACAATATCTCTGGCTGACAAGGTCAAAACTGCACGAAATTAAAAGTGTAGGATCATTATGACACCCTCCGAATGCATGCCAAGTTTTGTGTACTTTTGTTCATGGGGGGCCTTACAATAAAATAATTTATGTGTACATTTAGTGACGTACACCAAAAAGGATTCCCGGGACACTGAAAGACCGGGGTACACAAAACTTGGTGGGCATGTACCCCCACATGGATAGCATGGAACCGTCATTTTTCGTTTTTGATCTGTAGCCCCCCCCCCCCCCCCCCCCCCCCCGCTGGACTGGACCCCCCGAAAGGAGGGTAGGGCAGACACAGTTCTCTGTGAATATCTGAATAACTGTAGGACCTAGGATGACCATTGTTTTCAGTATGTTTGCCTCCAGGGGTCATGTTAACCCATTTCATGTGCACACATGTGCACAAACAGATACACACACACACACACACACACACACACACACACAGTAATCATACGTATGACACATACTCACACAGTAGACATATGTACGCTTGCATGCACAGGCACATACGCAGGCACACACACAAGCACACACACACACACACACACACACACAAACAAACACACTCACACACACACACATAACATAAACATAACACAAACAATCAAGAATTTCTCAGAATTATGAACAGGCAAGATGGAGGTGGGGTTGTATAAAATGAATTTTACATGTGAAATCTATGAACTAATCATGTTTTGGTACTTGTTGTCTAGCAGATACCAGTGAGAATTGAGTGTGGATAATGCAATTTAGTGAGACAGTTAGAATCATATAGGCCTTTCAGCGTGATTTCTTTTTGTAGAAAAAATGTGCTGGACTGGGTGGCGGTCATATTTTGTACCGCTCTGTGGTACATCTAGTTCTATATAAATAATTGTGTTTATTGGTTAGTTGCTTTTGCAGTGAACACAAAAGAATTCCCAGACTCAATTCCCTATCAGCCTGTAACTGCCATTATTGTTTCCTTTACCCTGTAGCATTGATGATCGCCTTGCAACCTTGTTAATGATTTGCCCACAGGGTCAAAGACAAAAAAAGCTGGAGGCCAAGAAGATTAGAGAAGAGGTGGAAGAGGAGGAGCGCAAAAGACTAGACCTGGAAGAGGCCATGTACCAGGCCGAGAAACGGAAAGAAGCCATTGAAAGAGCAAAAGCTCAGCAATACTACCAGACCGATCGAGTTAAAGGATTTCATGTAAGTATTCATAGTTGTAAAGATAATCTACATGTGTGCATCTCACAATATTTTCTTAAACAAGTTCAAATTACACATGGTTAGAGAACATAGTCACTTTTGTCATGGGCAGCCTTTTATCTTCGTCCTTTTCCCAGAGTGCTTTGCTCTTGACGGAAGTCCTGAAGGAGAGAGAGGCTCAGCTTGAGCTGAAGAGACGTATCCGTGAGGCCTCCCGCGACAAGGACAAAGAGGTCATGATCACACTGAAGCATCGGGATGAGCAGGCCCTGCAGCAGGAGATGGAGAAGGAGCTGAAGAGGAGGCAGGAGAGCGAAGTTACTGTCAAAGGGCTGCTACAGCAGTAAGAGACTCCTGGGGCTGAGCTGATGTGGAATAGACCTGTCACTGATCAGAGCCACCCACTTACTGTTAGAATTATGGTCCTTTCAGATAATTGGTGTTCGTTTTGGTACATTGCAGTGTGTGTGTGTTTGTGTGTGTCTGCATGTGTGTGCACACACTTGTGTTTGTTTTTGTTGCATGTTTGCTTTCACACTTTTACACTTGAAATTTAAAAGCAGTTGTGGCAGCAGTGGGATTTTCAATTCATTTTCTATTAATTCCTGAATGTGTTAAGCTACAATGATATGGTTCTCTCTCTCTCTCTCTCTCTCTCTCTCTCTCTCTCTCTCTCTCTCTCTCTCTCTCCCTCTCCCTCTCTCTTTCTCTCATCTGCAAGAATAAAAGAGCATGAGCTTACCAAGGAGGAACAAATGAAGGAGGATAAAAGACAAGGAGACGAGTTGAAGCGTCTCAAGGAGCTCTACGACCAGGAGCAGGCCATGCTGGAGGAGAAAAGACTAGAAGAGAAGAGAAACTTGTTGAAGTCCCACAATGTACGAGACTCAGACATCAGAACTATGTTGTGCTTTCACACAAAGCTTTTTGCATTCAGTGCTAAATGCATGCTTTTTGGGTTCTTCTGACACATATAGAAGCTTTAAAATGAGTATTTCTTGTTAGACATGTTTGCAAAAAGACAGAACGCTGAAAAGAGTGTATGGGGAAGCTGTGAACTTTTGTTGTCATGTTGCATCATGAAAATCGCAACATGAAAGAATAAAATTATAAAAGAAGTTGTTCTTCCTGTTGGCATTTGAAGGAGTACATGTGCAACAGAGACATGCTCAAAGCTGTGGAGACTCAGAAGCAGCAGATTGAGGAGGAGAAATGCCAGATGTTTGCCAATGCCAAGCTCAGGATGATGAAGCTGAGGAAGGAAAGGGAAGCAGAGAGGCTCAGGTAGATGTGTGTTTACTTTCACTATGGAATTGTAATGCATGCAACTGTTGGGACTTTGTCAGAATTGACCACAAACCCAGGATAAGTTGATGTTTTCAAATTTGAACATCTACAGGATCGTTGTAAATGTCATGAAATTGACAGCCAAAAAACACTCACCATACTCTATATTCCAGTGTTTTTCAACCTTTTTTGTGCCACGGCACACTTTGACACTTAAAATGTCCCACGGCACACTAACATCCTGTGTGAAGAAAAAATAAACAGCCTAAAATTTCAAATAATACACAGATATGGCCTTATTATGGCTTCTATGCAAGACCTGCTCAATAAAACAAACGCCCTCTGTTTCATTTGTAGGTGACTATATCTAATTTAATTGCTGTTATGAACTGGATATGTGATTATTCTGTGAATACTGGATATGGGGCCCCCGTTGTACAATGCCTGCATACCACAAATAATGCAATCATACAATCAATGAGAGCATGTGGTTATAAATTCTTTGATGCAACAGTTGCTTTTCTGGACCAGTGAGTGACAATTGGGTAATTTTCTGCGGCGCACCTGATGATCTCTCACGGCACACTAGTGTGCCCCGGCACAGTGGTTGAAAAACACTGCTATGTTCAATACTCGGTATTCAGTACTCAATATTAGTACTGGTTCAGAGGTGTTTCCACTGATGAAATTTGATAAATAAGAATTTTTGTTTGGCATGTTATTAATCGGGTGCTGACTTTGAATCCTCTGGAACCTGTCTACCTCTTCATCTCCCCCTACCCCTCCCTCACCCCAAGGGAGAAGCAGAAGGTCAGAGAAGAGATCATTGCACGGCTGGCCGCCCATCAGGAGGAGCAGAAGATCAATGAGGAGGAGCTCATAGCCAAGGCCATAGAGGAGAAGGATGCACGGGAGGCCCGTCAGCTGATGGAGAAAGAGAAGAAGAGGGATGCCATGCTCCAGTCCATTGCTGCTCACCGGGACACCGCGGTAATGGCAGCCTCTCGTGAAACCAAGATGGCCCCATGGGACCTTGTTGTGTTTTACACAGGATTTGATGTTAAGACTTTTGACCAGTTTCTCATACATGGATTAAGCCTAGTCTTAGACAAAGAGCTTTTTTTAAATGGAGATTTTCATTGAAGTTTTCTTTTAGTCTAGGCGACTAAAGGACCTAATCCACGTACGGGAAACTTTCTCTTTATTGTGGTTGTGTGTGTGCGCTTTATTGTGCTCACATGTTAACTGGCTGACTCACCAAAGTAAAAATTAATCTTTTCATCTTTAAGTATGGTGCCAGGTGCATTCTCATTCTATACAGTGTGTCAGTGTGCTGTATCATGTTCAATGCAGGTGTCATTTGTTTGTCATTTGTGTGATTGTTACATTTATTGTATACTAATAGTATGGATTTACAAATATGGATCGTTCTTGATCTCTGACTTTTTGTGGGGCCATTTTAGCGCCAAGAACAGGAAGAGAAAGAGAGAGAAGAGAGGCAGAAAGCTTTGGATTTGCTCATGGCTAAGAAAGAGGCCGACCGGATCTTCCTGGAGAAACAGCATATGAAGGCCGCAAGAATGAAGGAGGACAGTCAAACTCTCCAAAAGATTTACATCCATCAGATGGTGAGCATGACCTGATCTGATCTGAATTGTTTTTGATTAATTTAACAACCTTTTTTATAGGTTTTCAGTGAGTCAGAAATGTAAAGAAATGAATGTCTTAAGAATGTGGCATTTCCAAGATCCGTTTCCATGTTGTGCATGAAACTGATAGTCTCATGTGTTAGCCAAATGTAATTTGACCCCTCCAATCATGTCTCACATTGTCACACTTAAAATGCTAACGCTAAAGAGGTAGATTACTGGAGTCCGGCTATTTGCCATCGCGTATCGATTGTCCCACACAGGCAGAGAAACGAGCCAGAGAGCAAAAGCTGACGAAGGACCTGCAGACGTTTGAGATAACCAACGGCCTGTTGGTGTCTGAGGAGGAGAGACAGTTCCAACAGTACGCCAAGCGCATCATCGCCACGGCCAAGGAGGCCGGGCGTGACCCTGGCCTGCTCCAGAGGGCGGCACGAGAGGGCATCGGGGGAGGGCTGGGCCCCATCTTTGGTGGGGTACGACCCAGCTACCTGGTTCAGGACGACACCGGTGTTCAGATGCCCAGTTACGTCGGCGCTGCTTCCCAAGATATCAAAGAGCTGAACGAGACGACTGACATCCAGAAAGCGAAGAAACGCCTGGGATTCACATGGTGACACAGGCGGTCATTTATAGAATGAGGTTGTGGGACTATGGTTCCTGATGTCTTTCCTGATATCAAAACAGATTTGCTTAATAAAAGTTTCATTAATGTGAACATGTAAGTCAAGGACATCAAGCGTTGTCAGTATATCTGTGCAGTGAAGGCTTGCTTAAAATAAAGGATGCCAGCAAATCAGCAAAGTCACAACTATATTGTATAAGTACTGTAAGTATGCCAGTCCCTAACAAATATCTGGATTTTTAAAAGCTGTGTGAGATATCTCATATTTGACTCCAGGGTAGGCAAACATGACACACAGAATGTCTTGAAATTGAATTGAATAATATATTTACAATATTTACTAATCTAAGAAAAAACATGTTGATGAATTTGGTGGTAGGCTTCTGTAAACAATTTTCTAAGTGCATTTTACTATTAGCAAGCATCCATTTCTGGAATTCGTATCTTGCTCTTTCATACACTAGATGTGAGTCAAATAGTTCAATTATGTCCAAATTGCTTATTTTGTGATTCGCGTTGGACAAAAGCGTCTGCCAAATCCCATAAACATAACTTGTCTTGATGAAATAACTTTGAACTTTTAAAAATTTGCCCACGGTAATGGCTGCCAATAAATATGTGAGAACAGATCAAATAGTAGAGTAAATAGTAGCCCTACAGAAGAGTCTGTATGATTCTCCTTCGTGAACAGCAATTGCACTCCTGTCCTACAGTGGCAAGCGTGAGCAGACTAGCTGCTGTCTCTACTTTCCATGTTAGCTAACCGCATACTCCCACAGTTGGCCGCAATGCCCGGCTTCAACAAATATTTCCGAAAACCGCTCTTTCTGAAGCACACAGTAGAAGAATATTGATAATTGTGAAAAGATCCTGTCAGAATACAGTCTCTACCAAACTCCCCGACAAGCGTGTTAGCTATGTTGTAACGTTATGCATAGACAAATATGACAAGGGTCCCCACGTGAGTTGCTAAGTTAGCCAGGTCGTTTTTATAACGCTGGGACGTGCGTTGTCGTTAGCCATGCTTGAAAGTCAAACCCGCTATCTGTCACAATGATGACCGACCTCAGGCCAGCGTCGGTGGTGTTGTGATGTGGACTTGCACCTTAAGAGGTAAGCTGAATTTTGAGACTTGTATGTACCAAAGTTAGGCTACGATCACATTAGTAAACTGGCTACTAGCATCACGCTACATGCACACCTACCCTCTTGTTTGACACCTGACCAGTGACCATAGACTGTATAAAATAGGTAGTGACACTTAAAACTTGCACGTCTTTGCGCAATTTGACAAAAAATATGTATAATTTTAGGCAGAACTATGGCACATCATGTCAGCATCTCTAAATCTAAGAAATACTGTGGAGGTTTCTTAGCTGTCATCTAAGTTTTACATTTAACTTACTTCAATTCCTCTTTCTCTTTATCTGCAGCTGTGACACTTCAGACATGACAAACGACGACAGCATTTCACTTGAACCGAACTCCTAATCTTAAACAGAACCATGATGACCAGCATATCCCATATAGCTTGAATATGACACCCTCCTGATCAAACCTGGTCACTCCCATCTCCTCCTCCGTCCCCCCTTCCTCCTCTTTCTCTCTCCTTCCTCCTCTCTCCTCATCCTACCCCTTCCTCACCAGCCATGCTGCGCCTGACATCCCTCAGACTTTGCACGTCCCAGCGGCGGTTCCTCCGCTTGAGCCCGTTGTCTCGGGACCAGGTGATGGACCAGCTGCAGGCGTGCTCAGGCGAGGACCAGGTCCTGGAGGTGGTGGGGCGGCACAAGGCCAAGCTGTCGGTGGGCCATGTGGGCTGCGCCATGGGCCTGCTGTGGCACTTCCAGAAGGAGAGGCCCGAGCTCCTCCGCACCATCAAGCAGGTGCGCCAACATCCGCAGTTCCTCACGCTGCGTGTGCTGGCCGAGAACAAGATCAGCCAGATGGACGACAGCATGGTGGTGGACATGCTCTACGATGCACTCAGGTGTGGGGCAGGTGTATGTGTGTGTGTGTGTTTGTGTTTGGACAGACTTAGGGTAAGGTGGACTGTGTGTCCAGGTTATGATGAACGATTGCCACAAGTCTGGAAGTTAAAATATAATGAACACTTAATTTGACGTGATGTGTTTTTCACAGACTCTGTGTGGAACCCCATGATTCCTTCATCCAGCAGTTAGTGACCGAGGCATGGAACAGACTAGACAGGTGAGTGGCCCATTCAATCCCCTCCAATCCTGTATCTTGAAGCATTTAGGATTGGAAATGCATTTTGAGCATTCACAAATAAGCTGAGTATTGCCATGTCGTCAGTGTGTTGAGCTGTGGGACACCTTCTCTCCCAGGCTTCAGATGCCCACACTCTCCAAGTTCTCTATCTGCCTTAATGATCAGTACCTGCAGCATAGCACTCTGATGGGTGAGATTACGGAGATTCTCAGACAGAAGCTCCACTTGATAAACGATGCAAGGTGGGTGCTGGTTTTCCTCTGCTGTTTGGTTTTGTTAAGACACTCAGATTCTCTGTTTGACTACAATATATTGTGTGGACATACCTGGCATCAGACAACTTAAATAACCTCTGTTCTCCAGACTGAGACCCCACTGGAATCTTTGCATGTGTGTTCTTTCCTGCCCTATTGGAATCAGTGGAATCCAGAGAGATCCTGTTTCCTCCTTTCCTCCTGTTGCCTCCTCTGCTTTGTGCTTTGTTTGTGCTGTGTGTGCGGTCATGGTGCTACCTGTGTCCATTGCTGCCCAAGTTATAGTGTCTCCTAGGAATCTCGATTTATTTATAACACATTGTAAGGGCGATTCATGTCAGCATCGAAGTCCATCAGAGTAAAGTCCACATTTACATCAGCGATGGAAATATTGATTGCGTTTTACTTTTAGATTAAAATAGATGAATAAATAAATTAATTAATTAATAACCTACATCGGCCCCTCTACTCTCCTCAGGGTAGAAAGTGTGTGTATGTTCCTCAGTTCCTCTACCTAACGGCCGCTCTACTCCTCAGGGTGCTCACTACACTGATGATCAGCATCTCCTCCCTGTCGTCGCCTCGGCTGCGGGACGCGCTCATCAAGAAGGCCGACGTCCTGCTCGACTCCATGGACCCAACCAAGTACAACAACCCGCGCCGTGTGGTGCGTCACATAAGTGGAACATACGCGAGATTGACGTTTCCTCTCTCTGTGTCGCTTTTGATACTGTACGCCTTATTTATGATTGTGTCCTTTGTTGTCTCTGGACACCCCAGTGTATTGTGATTCAGTGTACTGTCAGAGCGAATCCCTCACACGCATGATTGCCATAACATTTTGTGAGTGCAGTGCTTTCTGATTGCATCTTCACATTCCTGATTGTTAAAGTGTTGCGGATGCAGCAGTTTCAGGTTTCATGTTCAGCTTCTTGTTTGTGTCAGATTCTTGTTGTGTGTGTGATTCATGCACAAAAGCATTGTGAGTTGTAGACAGATAGGCAGGTATTTAAGAATCAAGCTCACAATCATGCATGTTCCTGTTGCTGTGATATGTAGGTAAACAACTATGGACCCTTTCAAGAGAGTTCCATTATCAGCATCATAGTTGGCCCCACAAGACTTCCTTTTTAACATTCCATATGTTATCTTAATGCAGAGGAAGTAGATTGGGAACCAAATAGAACGTTCAAGCATTGTTTTTGTTTTTATTGTTGAAAGGGTCTATAAATCATGAATCACTGTTTTATACCTTTACACCAGTCTTTTTACTCTTCCCCCTTACCAGATACACTGAATAAACTTCATAATCATCAGACCTCCCCAATTTACATATGTAAAATTTAAACCTTTGGTATGTATTCCCCGTGCACCAGGTGCAGTTCATGCGTAACTCCAAGCACACGCACCGTCCGCTGCTGGAGAAGTGCAACCGCCTGCTGCTGCTCAACGTGCCGCAGATGAGCGCCGAGGACATCTTCATCATCACGGGCCTCTACCAGACACTGCAGTTCAACAACTGCGACTTCCGCCTGGCCTCGCGCCAGCGCCTGCTGGAGCTGGTGGACGCCAGCAGCGACCCCGGGGCCTTCACCAAGCTCTTTGCCACGCTCGGACCCATGGTCAACCAGGACACCCGCGAGAGGTAAGCGGGGGGCGGGGGGACCGGCCGGAGAGACTCAGGGTTCATGTTTGTGATTGTTGTTGTTGTTGTTGTTGTTTATGTGTATTTTGGGATCTTTTTGGCAACGTGTATATAGTACAGTTGAGAGTGACAGGAAACAAGTGGGAGAGAGAGATGGAGATGGGATCAAGAAATTACTTCCTGTTAGAATAGAATATTGCACAATGTGTCACACGTTTAGGGATTTTGAGTGATGTTCAAACGCATAAATGCTGCCTAATGTGATTAGGTTACATTAGATCATGGGGTCAAAGGTCACCTGACCCCCAGCCTGGCTGACACCAAACCAGTCTCATTTGAGGATAGGTCTGAACACTCTCAGTTCATTTTCGATGCAATCAGTGGTGAAATTACAGAAGTCCTCATGAAAGGACCGCAAACACATCGTTCTTGTAAATGAAGGTTTTAAACACAGTTTTTTACTCAATAAAAATAGATGTCTGTATCGTATAATAATGGTCAGTGGAACTTTTGGTTATATGCAAAGTGATTTCAAACGCTGGTTATCATTGTGTAACGCCCGCTCCCATCCTGGATAAAGTGTCTAAAAGAATCCAGGCTGACCCCTACATTCTAACCATCTTACTCCTGACCAACACATTCCGACTCATTCATTTAGCTGACACTTTTGTCCAAAGTGACTTACAAAAAATACAGAACAATCTGGTACAGTGCGAATAGGTAGCGTAATATGTAGCTTAAATATGAGGCAGTAGTGTTCTAATCCTGTGCTGTGCTGTGCTGTGCTGCTGTGCTGCTGTGCTAGGCTGGAGGGAATGGCCTTGCTCCTGGCGGATGAACTGAACGGCCAGCAGGCCCTGGCTGTGGCAGAGACTCTTGAGGAACTGCAGTGCAGGAACCCCCAGCTCATCAACAAGTAAGTATTTCTGTCCTCCTCCTCACAGTTTACAGTTTTGAGTGAAACACAGATTCCTGTATACATTGTACTATATATGCTGTGCACTGAAGTTTGATAAAGTACAGATTATTTAAAAGAACAGGCACAAGTAGACAACTGAGAGGATAAAAAAGATGCGTCCAAAGTCAGAAAATCTCACTTAAAGAATATGATATCCTAACAACAGTCGCATCCATCTGAACTTTTTAAGGGGTGCATGTATAACTATGTGTGGGAGGATGTGAGTCTTACTTTGAGTGTGCCCACAGGTTTGCCTCCATTCTGCACAAAAACCTGGACCACTTCCGTCCAGTGGAGATCGTCAGGGCGACCCAGACCCTCATGGTGCTGCACTACCAAAGTCCGGACATCTATAACCGCCTCCGCACCATCATGCTCAAGTGAGTTCTAAAGCCAAGAGGTGTTAGAGGATGCTAACATACAGACCATAAAGAGGAGAAGAAAATATATATATATATATATATATATATATATATATATATATTAGATAACACACACACACTCTCTCTCTCTCCATGAACTCCTCCATCCTCGCTCGTCTCCCCAGGTTCCTGCAGTCCAGCGTGTTCCCGTACGAGGTCACCATGCTGACGCGCATCCTGTCCATGCTGCCCTCCCCCCGGCTGGACGAGACTGCACTGGCCCGCGTGGAGGCCGTCCTGCCCCAGTGCAACCTCAACGACCTCAACACCCACGCCCAGGCCATCGCCAAGTGGCTCCGTCACGACCCCACGTACCTCCACAGCACCCCCAGCCGCTATGTTAGGTGTGTGTGTGGGGGACTCTGCCTGGGTTGGGAGTATTAATAATTGAATACACTTTGAGTTGGTGTAACTGTAAGAACAGTTTGGTCTTGGATTTAAAACTGGCAACAGTTGGAGCATGTTTTTTTATGTCATTGGGAAGTTGGTTCCAAAGCTGAACTGCTTAGTTGATGCAGTTTGTTTGTTTATTATTTTACAAGATGAGTCCCATTGAGATCTAAATCTCTTTTTCATGGAAGCCCTGGAACACTAAATTAGTTGAATAAACAATAGACATGGAGTTTGTGTAGTCAGCAGGTAGATTTCACTCCCTGACCCCTTAAGAGATGCCACCACCCACAGGGTTTGGCCTTGCTGCTAGCATGTGTGCCGCTAGCATGTGTGCCGCTGGCATGTGTGCCTCCCATGGCTGACGTTGTGAGTTGGAGACTTTGTGTCTGCCATCTCAGCTCTCAATTATTTATGACTGATTGATGTGAGTCCTTAGATCTTCTGTACTGATTTCTGATGTTTGCTGCCCTGTTATAACGAAAATGTTTCTGTTATTGATCCCTGTAGTTGAAATGGTAGAGCAAGACCCTAACCACTGCAAGGTCATGTGTTTGTTAGTACTGTTACTGATAAAAAAATCAGTCATCTGTACTGTAAATCATAGATTAAAAATGCCTTTGAATTGACGTGTGAAAATATGAGACATGAGGTCTTCTTTTCTCCCCTGTCCCCCAGACTCCTCCAGAGCCTGATCCGCTGCGGCCATGAGAGGTTGGGCCACGCGGACCGCCTGGAGCTGCTCTTAGAGGAGTTGCGGTACCTGTCGGGGGAGTGGTTCGAGGAGATGCTCCTGGAGGAGTCGGTGGCCGCATGTCGGAGACTGGTCGACCAGATCTCCCCGGGCAATGTGCCGGATGTGGCCATCTTCCTGACACGCACCAACTACCTCAGCCCGCACCTCTTGGATCGGATCGCCCAGGTGGCACTGGAGAACATACAGCAGGTGTGTGTGTGTGTGTGTGTGTGTGTGTGTGTTTCTGTTTTTCTGTTGGTCTGTGTTGGGGTCTGTCTCTGCTAGAGAAGGTAAAGCACAGTTGGGTGTTGTGTAGATTCAATTGGTTTATTTGCAATGTTGCCTTGAATGAAGCTTCACTGCATTCCTATGTTCTGTTCTTTCCACTTTACTGACAGAAGTATCACAAACTAAGTCATGGTTGTACTGTTATCAATGGCCAATGTTTACCTGCATATGGCCTATGACTGACTGTTAAGCTGTTGGCAAGCTTAACTTTACATGTCAACTACACAAGTTACAACTTAGTTCTACTACTCAAAATACAAATGTATTATTTTACATTCTTTTGCCAAGTTATTGACTAAGTCATATGGGCTTTTGCGAGCACATCAAATTGCATGTAAACACTTTCATTGCAAGAAGGCTATAAAACATCTGTTTTTCACACATTTTTTGCTGGGTGACCTTTCTGTTGTAATGTTTGCAATTGTCACTCTCCTGTAGATTCACTTCTCGGCCACCTACGCCACCTTGTTGCCTTTCGCCGTGCTGAACTATGACACGCCACTAGTGGACGAGTTATTCAACGCGTGCATTCAACGCCTTACCCCACATATCAGTAAGATCTCATGCATATTGGTTATTATAATACTGCATTTTTAAAGGAAATAAACAGGCTTAATAGATTCTTGCATATAGGAAATAGGAAATGTGAAAATATGTTGTTGAACTTATTCGCACACTAAAAGTGATAATAGAATAGTATCACACAGTAGATTTTTATTCATATATTTCTTGAAGCACAGTGGAGTCTGATTTATACAATTCTGTAGGCCTAGTGGAATGGGATTAAGATGGTCTGTTGCCATTTTTTTTATTTTATTTATTAGTTTATTTGTCTGGGACAATGCAGCATACATATTTACATACATAAACACAATATCACAATATGCCATAACAATATGTGTAGATGTGTTGCATAAAAGGTTTCTAGCCAATTGGCTAATTTGCAATTAGCAGAGTGTAAGTTGCATCTTTGTCTAGTTTGAACATAAAAATGCGCTACATTGGAGTTTAGAAGCTACTGAAAGTACAAATAGTTCTGAGGTTGCAGAGTGAGATGCAGACTTCCAAACTTACGATAAAACATAAACTCAGCTGGTGCAACCGGCTACTATCTTTGAATTGGATGAGCTGTATGTAAATGTAAATCTCTCTCTCCCTCTCTCCCTCCCCCTCTCTCAGGCTCGTTTGACCCTCACCTGCTGGTGCTGCTGGCGTACGCGCTGGCCCTGGCCGACTACTTCCCAGAGGAGGTCATCAAGGAGATCTTCACCGTGGACTTCCTGGCCAAGCTGGACTCCCAGCTGGAGAGTGAGTATGGACGCCCCCAGGGCCCCCATGACGTCCAGGCAGTAACCCATACAAATATCACGCATTCAACTCCCTGGCGTCCTTTTAAAGGGGACTGGCCACGCAAAAATAATGTATTTAATATGCATTTTAGCAGTTGTACCTTTAATCTTAGTTTCTTAGATTGTTCAAAAAATGTTAAAAAAGACTTTTAGTGACTCTCCCTCTAGTAATTGTCATCTTTAGGACTTCATTAGCAACTATGTTGACTCCTACTCTTGCATTTCTGTTGAGTTGATTTCACTTTATCCATGACCGCAAGGCAAGGCAAGTTTAGATGCATAGCACATATCATATACTGAGGCAATTCAGTGTGCTTCACATTTTCATAAGTGAAAAGCTGATCTAAAGTGTGTGTGATGATGTGTATAGTGTGCGTGGCTTACGGTGTGTGTTGGGTGTTTTTATGTTCAGCGCTACCGGACGCCCTGAACATGCGGATCCGGCTCCGACTCATGGAGCTGAACCGGGCCGTGTGTCTGGAGTGCCCCGAGTACCAGGTGCCCTGGTTCCACGAGCGCTACTGCAAACAGCAGCAGAAGAGAGGTGGGTGTAACCAAGGTCGTAATTCACCCGCCGCTCGCAGCCATCGAACCCGCACACCTCCACGGGAGTCGAATGCTCTAACCACTGAGCTAAGAGCACAGGCTTCCAACTCAGCGGTTAGAAGCGTTCTTAAGGTTAGGGGTGTGAGGATTTACACGGACAACTAGCATGCTAGCTCAGTTCGCCTCAGTTACACTCACCTCCCTAAATCCTCACTCCCATCTGGGTCACCTCACCACTGTAACCGAAGTCGTAATTCGTCCGCTGCTCACGGCCCTCGAACCCACACACCTCCACAGTCACCGGCATGAGAGTCGAACGCTCTAACCACTGAGCTAAATGCCCAGGCTTCCAACTCAGTGAGCCTCACTAGGGCTGAGAAACAATCTTATGCCGCTCCTGTGT
Organism: Alosa sapidissima; assembly: GCF_018492685.1. Lineage (NCBI taxonomy): Eukaryota > Metazoa > Chordata > Actinopteri > Clupeiformes > Clupeidae > Alosa > Alosa sapidissima. The sequence goes on from NC_055958.1 coordinate 12,523,040, forward strand.
GCCTTTAACTACAGGCAATGGTTCTCATGTCTCATGTGTGTTCACTACAGGCAATGGTTCTGTGACTCCGGTCCAGCAGCAGATCCATAAGATGCTTGGGGAGGTTCTGGGCGGGATCAACTGCGCCCGTGTGGCCGTGCTGACTCCATACTTCTACACTGTTGGTAAGCAAGCACACACTCCACACTTCTATACTTCATACTTCCTACTTCCATACTCACTCTACACTCACTCCACACTCCTCCACCATACTCCTCCACACTCAGTCCATATGCCATACTTCTACACTCATTCCATAATCCTCTACACACACTTAACACTCTACTCTTCTATACTCCCTTCACACTCTTCTCATACCACACTCCTCTGAACTAAATTCCATGCTTCATACTTCTATACTCTATACCAGGGGTGGGCAAACTTTTTGGCTCAAGGGCCACATTGGGTTTTAAAAACTGGCCGGCGGGCCGCAGGCCGCACAACACCCCCCCACGACACACACATAAAAAAAATACATTTTTTATAGCCTATAATTTAGTATGAAACGTATTTGTTTTAAAATATGAATTGCTTAAAAATGCTGCTAATTTTATGCTGTTTAACAAATGTATAAATTGTATAAGTCGCTTTAAGACAGTGGCTTTAATTCACGTTTATTTCTCAATGATCTTCTGCCTGCTCCGCTATGGCTAGTGCTGTACCTACAGCTGGGCCCTCTCACAGTTTTTAAATGGTCAGTAGTGGGAACTACTGTTGCCTTCATGATTTCCTTATCAATTATCAACAATGACAAGCCAGCTGGAACCTGCGGCTCTCTCTCCCTCTCGTGAGTGCAGACGCGTTCCCAATTAAATGGATCGCATAATGTTCACGTTAGATCTGCTGCAAAGGAGATAACTAAGAGTTAACTTAGTTTAACATGATGTTATCTCTATTTAACATGATGTTTTGACATTAACATAATGTTCTCTAAGGAGAGTGAAAAGCAGTTTGCAGTAAAGCTAACCAACGTTGTCTCTATCGCAGGAAAAAAATAGCGAGCAGCCTGATAACCAAATGAAATGCTCGGCGGGCCGGATGAAAGTGCTTGGCGGGCCGGATCCGGCCCGCGGGCCGCAGTTTGCCCACCCCTGCTCTATACTCACTCCACACTCTTCTACACTCACTCCACACACTCCACACTTCTTCTCTTCTATACTCACTCCACACTCTTCTACAGTCTACTCTCTGCACTCACTCCACACTCTTCTACACTAATCTCTACACTCATTCCATGCTCCATACTTCTATACTTACTCCACACCCTTACTTCATTCTCTATATACCACATGTATTCCACTCTACACTCCATACTTTATACTCTCTCCCCATTCTCCTTGATGTGAGGTTTGTTTGACTGGCATGTGTTGTGGTTTCTCCCCAGACTTTGAGTGTGTGTTGGACCGACAGGGCCAGCCGGTGCCCTACTCCATGCCCAGCCAGCTGCAGATCAGCGAAGAGGGCAAGGTCCAGTGGGTGTCAGACACTACCGAGGAGAGGACTGAGCTCCCCGCAGGAGCCCAGAGGTACACAGACACACATATATATATACACACACACACACACACACACACACACACACACACACACACACACACACACACATTCTCGCACTTATGGGACGTACACAGCCCATAGGTACGCACCCACACACACACACACACACACACACACACACACACACACACAGACAGACAGGGCTCACACATATAGGTAAACACACACTCACACACACACACACCCGGTCAAATGGCAAAATGAGGAAAATATTTTCAGTTTTTCACCACCAGAAATTAAACGCTATTCCTTTCAAAATTCACTAGACCAGAGGGACGTTCAAATTCGAAAACATTAGCGAATGTTAGCAAACATTTGCAAAGTTTTCTGCTTGCCTTGAAATCTCCACAAATATTTGTGAACACTCAGACAATTTTAGAAGGTTAGTTACCAATGAAATGGATTGTTTGATAAAATTTGGTTTGGTAAAATTAAAAAGTGAAAAAAGACAAAGAGAAAGGTAAACAGAGAAAGTGTTCGCTGTGAATGTTCACCTCTGTTGAAGGAATTTGAACGTAACTAGTCAGAGCATCATAGTTTCAGGTAAAGTAACAAAATCCACAGTGTCACACAGACGGTTAATCGGACCTTTGTTTTTGCTGTCTTCTCTGCTGAAAAGAATCGCCCTTGACTTCCTCGGCCCAAGGTCGTTCTGCAAAAACTCTCGGCATAGGAAAGGAGAGGTCCTTTTAAGGAAAAGGCACTTGGAAATTCTTGGATACCATGTCATCCAGGTAAAGTAAAAGACACTGGTGTTTGTAAATATTTTTATTTGGGGATTTTTTTATATATAGTGTGTGTGTGTGTGTGTGTGTGTGTGAATATTTATATTTGTGTAGTCATAAAAAACTGCAAGTAAAGCAGCTTGCATTTTTAGCATCTCAGTTATTCATAATCACCATTACCCCATTGACCTGTACAGACTGGACATTTTTGGATGAAATACATTTTCTTATTTAATTTTATCATCTTACATAAATGTATGATTTACTTTAGGATGTTTAGCCTGTTAATATTTCTACTATTTGTTTAGACTGTTATTTTCACTGTGAAGTACTATGTGAAATCAGTTATGAATACAACTTCCTCCCTAATTTCGTGACTTCCCAACTCTGCTTCAATAGATCCCTCACTATGAATGGAACTCTATGGAGCTGTCCACTCACGATGCGTGGCAACAGTACCTAAAGAAGAGAATATTCCATGACTTACCATGAACTTCTGACAGACGTGAATATGCACATACACATATTTTTTTATAAAGGTCACGTAGGTCAGTGCATTGCCACAGGATCAAGGTTGGACATCATTTGAAGATGACCATGCTTACGAGCAAGAAGGGAGACTGACTGGGGATTAAGTGCACCTTGCAGTATGGTAGTGAGACTCATCCAAAAAACGGACGATGCCTTGGGAAATATATTAAATCATGAGTGTGAATCCTATGTGCTAATATTGAGTTTGACCACTGTGCTAATATCGCTACAGAATGTTTAATAAAATGTCTGATGCTCTTTTGTACACATTTCATCAACTCTTTGATTATTTACCCAATCAAAAAGGCCTGCTTTTAACCTTCAGCAGTCAAGGCAAGCAATATATATGTATGGACGATCACATGAAAAGCAGCATGGTCAATACAACTTTATTTTTTATAAAATAACTTACAACAGAGTCTATTTAAAGTGAAATGTCTTTTTTAACAACATGTGGCAGTGTCCTATACTAAACCTCTGCTGGTTTATGTTGAGAACAGTGGTCAGCATTTCAACACTGATTGAACTCTGCATGATGCATCTGCTAGGCCGATCACAGCAGAGTAAGAAGGCCATACCTCCACCCCACAACACATATTTATTTTTTTTAAAGAAAGGAAGAAAGATAATGGAATATTAGTGTGAAACCCCAAGCCACTCACTCCAGTGTACCAAAACAAAATAAGTGTAAAAATGTGAACTGGTTGAGTTTGTAGTCCTAAAGGCAAGAAGTGTATGTTGACAATGATGCCCTCTAGTGGTGCTAGTGTGTTGGTATTAGACATTCCTGAGCCAAGAGGTCCTGCTCAAATTTTAGAATCCGCTGGCGTAATGCTTGTGAAATGATGCAGGCTACATGGCCACTTTTCTCTAAAGCATCACTAACAGTTCTTGCTGAAACTTTCGGAACAAATCTCAATCTCAAATCTCAAATGCTCAAAATTAAGCACTTAAACTTAAAGGAATCACTTGTTCAGTCGAGCATGCAGTGTTGCCATGGTGAAACTCCAACAAACAAAATTGTTGAACAAGAATGTTCATGAAAAATGGATGTTGTGCTTCTACTATTTTCACATTCAGTAGGCATACTGGCGGACAAAACACCAACCAGCATTTTAGTAACAATCTATATCACAAGTATCCTTGATTCATTGGGCCTTTAGCGGTGTGTCCAACTTTACATTACTCAGTATCAGGACATAAAGCTCCCAGGCTTTGAAAGGTTTCTGATAAACTCAAGCGCAGAGATGTTCCTTGCTTTAAGCCCTGCGATACTACACTGTCAACTTAGTTGTGTGCTTACACTACTAATTGTGATGGGTATTTTTCCCAATGTAACAAGGATACCGTAATATGACTTGTGCTTTTCTTCTGGTATGTTTTGCCTCTGGCCCTATGAGAGCTATGTGTGTGTGTGAATGAGAACGGAGTTAGAGTTTGGGCATCTTGGTGGGGTTGAGGCGCATGGACACACAGGAGGCCCCTGCCGCGTAGCGCATCTCTCTGATCAGGCCTGTCCACTGCTTCTTGTCCTCCTCGTACCTGCAGGGACGGACAATGAGACAGCAGTGAGACGGCAGTGAGACTGGTGGCATGATAGGCTTCATTCACTTCTATTCTAGGAAGAGTCCCACAACATTAAACATAAAACATTGAAGGGTTCTAAGTAGCAATTCGCCTTATTCACGCGGCGGCCAGAATGAGGCTCAAGGGTACACTGCCAAAAAAAAAAGCTCACCGAAAAAGAAGAAGGGTTCACTGGCCTGTTCTTCTTCAGTGAGTTTTTTTTTTGGCAGTTTGCAATTACCACCACCATCTGCTGGACTTAGGTGTAATGGCAAGTGTTCCCTTTAGCCTCGTTCTGGCTGCCGGGTGAATAAGGCAAATTATATGTGAAGTTTTCCTTGAAGAGTACAGGTGATTGAAAATGCGCTATGAAATACAATTATAACAGAGTTTAAGTAATCCAAACTAAAAAAAACCCATCATGAACCGCCCTGTGCCAATGGACCCATACTTACTGCCAGATGTCTGTAAGTTCTGTGGGAGCGCACTCCTTATCGTCCGTCTCGACAATGGTGTACCCCCCCAGGGTGAACAGGCCCCCCCCACTGCTCACCACGTTCAGGGAGCTCCGCTCCTGGGGAAAGTCTGGGAAGGCCTCCCACCTAGCCGGAGTGGGGGGGGGGGTTAATTCATGGTTAACTAATCAAGGGAGAATAAAATGTATAGTTTGTTGCTCATTCCTCATTCTTGGCTGAGAACTTTAACGCCTGTATGTAATGCTCATATAATGCACGTCACTTTGGAAAAAAGCGTCTGCTAAATACCATGATCACTCCATGATTACTCTTTTATTCATATACTACTGGGCTGTTGTGACAAGTAAATTTCCCAGCTGTGGGTTCAATAATGTCTTCTCTTATCTTCTCTTATCTTATATTATCAAAACCATATACACGTTCTCCATACATCTTTAATGGGTGTGCCACACACACACACACACACACACATACACACACACCAAGAACACGTACTTGTTTGTTCCAAAGTCATAGGCCTCACATGAGTTCAACAGCCCACTCTCGTTGACCCCTCCGACCACGATAATCTTCCCCTTGTGCACTACCGCGCCGAACATGGACCGAGCCGTCTTCATCCCAGCCACCTCCTTCCACTCGGCCTTCTTGTGGTTGTACACAAACATCTTGTTGATGTGTTTGCTGTCGTCAGCGAGATAAATGGAATGTATTCAAAATCCCAATAGGTCTTAGATTTTTAATCAATACGTCTGAAGCTTTAAGTCTTCTGGGATTTTCATATTCATAATATACCATATTCATTCAAATATAAAAAAAAAAGTCGACTGACCCGTCATCTGTCTTGCCTCCTATGGAGTAGATCATTCCGTACTGTGAGATGACACAATGGCCGTGAGTCCGCAGGGGCGGCTTCTTGGTCTCACTCCACTTCAGTTTACTGTACAGCACATGGTCAGATTAGTCACTACATTAATGTGCACTATCTATGGTAAACTAAACATTATATAATGATTTATAATAAACAGTAAAATGAAATGCTATAGGCAACCATAATGTATAATACTACACATAAGGAACAACAAATATGCTGTATATCAATGAATATCTTTTTCCATTCTTACTCAGTATCATAACACATCACTGAGTCCAAGGACTCGTTGGTCTGTAGGTCTTTGCCACCAATAGCAAACAGGAAGTTGTCACACTCCCCCATAGCGAAAAGACATCTGGGGGAGGGCATAGGGGGAAGTGCTGTCCAATCAGCAGAAATGGGGTCCAGCTGAAAGAGCCACGCCCATTTTGGTTAGGATCTGTCCTTAGACATCTAATGTGACAACAGTAACATTTCTTATAATGTCCCTAATATACCTGCCTCATATACCCACAATTTAAAATGTCAACATTGCCGAGATGCATTTGAACAGAATATATCACAAATATATGGATGGATCTGCTCTAAACATTTCAAGATTTTAAGCAGGCGCACTAGTCAGTTTATCTGTGAGTTCATCTGATCCAGAGGCCAACTGCAGCTAACACTCTGTGAGGTACCTGATAGAAGTAACACTGGAGTTGGGCATCTTTGCTGTCGTCGTCCACAAACAGGCCTCCGACCACGTAGAGCTGGTTCTTGGCGGAGATGAAGCTGACGTGATTCCGCGGTATCTGCTCCGCCATGGCGACTAAGGCGCACTCGTTCTCCACCGAGTCGTACGCCACGGCGGCTGTGTCGTTGATCATCAGGATCATGTCCTTGGTGTACATGCCGAGCCGGCGCGTGTCGTTCAGGTACCCAGGCAGGCCACCATCCTCCTCCTCCTCCTCCTCCTCCTCTTCTTTCCCATCCTTCCCTTTCTTCCCTTTCTTCCCTTCCTTCTTCTTCTCGGGCAGCTTCCCGGCAAACGCGTCCTTGATGACCTTCATCTTCTTCATGACCTCGGGGTCGGCTTTGATGATGTCGTCCGTCTCCACCTTCTCCTTGAAGTACTTCTCCGGGAGCAGGCGAAACCGGATGTGGTCAAAGGCGTCGCCTAGAGTCTTCAGACGGTGCTCCTTGTCCTTGCGTACCCAGCGCATCAGCGTCTCGAAAACCAGCTCCTCCTTCTCCGCGTTGAGCGAGTCCACGCCGATGATGGCAAACAGCTCGTGGGCGGCCAGCTCCAGGAAGTCCTTCTCCTTCGACAGCGTCTCGAAACGGTCTGTGATGTAGTCCCGGGAGGCCACGGCCAGCCGGGGGCAGTTGAGAACCAGCCCCATCCGGTAGATGGCCAGGCAATTGCCCACAGAGAGCTGCTTGAGCAGATAGTTGGCGCACACGGTGAACACCGAGGGGATCTGGAAGCGGTTGGCAACGGCAAAGACGTCCTGGACGTTGTCGTCGTTGATGTCGATGTCGGCCGAGTACAGGTAGTTGATGATCATCTCCATGATGGACGGGTCCACGTTCTCCAGAACCACGTCCTTGTTGCCCTCGCCGGACACTCCCTTCTCCTCGTCCTCGTCGAAGAAGAGCTCCCTGAAGTAGGGGCTACAGGCGGCCATGATGAGCCGGTGGCAGGGCAGGCTGCGCTCGCCCACCTTCAGCACGCAGTCCACAAACTTGTTCTCGTTCAGCAGCTCCTTGAGGCCGTCCTGGAGAAGCGTGCTCTGGTAGAGGCGCAGGTCCTCACGTATACTCCCTGGCTCCATGTCTCGGTGTGTGTGTGTGTGTGTGTGTGTGTGTGTGTGTGTGTGTGTGTGTGTGTGTGTGTGTGTGTGTGTCAGGCAGAAAGCAGGGGGGGGTGAGCGTGAATAAGCGGAGAGAGGGTCGTGTAGAGAGTGGCGGAATAAAGGACGAAGGATTCCCTCTCCTACAAGTGGAGTAGTGGCTTGGGTAGTCCCTGGAGGAAGTGAGCAGAGTCCTGAGCAGGTGGGAGAGAAGAGAGAACCGTCAGAGCAAAGAGACGGAGCCGCTCAGGTCTGGTCCTCTGGTCCTCTGGTCTTGGCACAATGAAGAGGCAGTTGGGCAGCCTTGGAGGCAGTGGGGCAGCCCGAATTGTCTCCCGCACATTTAACTCCGCCGCCTCTAAATTTAGCGAGGCCGTCATAGCCTGCAGGAATTCAGGTTGGCCGAATCGGAAAACAGACGAGGACACTCCGACAGCTGTCACGGAGTGAAAGAAACAACTGCTGAGCTTAAGTCACTTTGTGAGTGTGTGTGTGAGTGAGTGTGTATTTATGACGGGGTGCATTCCCCAGGAGAGAACACGTTTGCTCTAACTGCCCTTTACATCACTCCATGAGCAGCAGTAGTAGGTGATACCAGAAGCTGCGGGGTAACAAGGAGCAAAAGTGAGTGTAGCGTTGGGGCATCGGCATAGCACAGAGGCTGAGTCTGTCTGCCTGAGGGTCATTTACAGAATGAGAGGATGTATGTGTTTTTGAGGAGTAGTGAATATATGATGCTCCTATATGATGGAGCAGGTGAGGCTTGAGGGTTCAAGATGTCATTGGTTTCTTAATGCAGTGACTAAAGCACAAGGATGGCTGGCATCGTCACCCCAGATGATGATTCATCATTGATAAATCACCCTGTGCTTCTGTCCCCCTTGACACCTCACACTGTAATTAGTTTGTATTTAACCATGAGTATGATTTTCCCAGAGTGTGACCTTCCAAAGCATGGGTCAGTGAGCAGCTGCCAGCCCGACAGGTGACGTTTGTCCGTCCACTCTAGCTTTTGGTGAAGCACTCTGGCTCTGCACACACGTTTGTAAATAGCTCCGGGATTATTGTTAGCAAAGCATTGCGGCAGCCTAAAGCAAGCAGATGACTCCGATGACCCCCCACCTTCGAGAACTCCACTACTGTTCGAGAGCATTTACACTAAATCAACATATCAACAGGATTAACACAGGCACAGAACAAGAGGGTTTAATCCTTTACAGACTTTAATGTACTGTCAGTAGCAAAATAACAAAGCCTTTTCCTGTAGAAATCTATACAAAGTACAATATACAGTTACATGTAAAAATAACACATGTTGTGACCTGAAGTATAAATAAATAACCTCTCACACAACAACACTTCATCAGCAAATGCCCCTGACATTCATAATAACTCTTTATAGTTTACATAATCACCGATCTGTGCACTGACAGACATAATTAAATATTTTAATGAACATTCAATTACCAACACAGACTTAACTGTGGTAAGCGAGTAACTACCATAGCATCCCATTACATTAGACCACTGTGCAGACAGCCGTGACCCCGAGCACTAGACCCCAGATAAGCAGGCGGCCGAGTCTGGCAGGGATCCACACCAGATCGGCGTCGCTAGTCACAGCCGGACCTGAGCCGGACTCAGCCCATGACCTCCCAGAGCCCCTGTAGGGTGAAGCCGTCCTTCAGCTTCTCTATGGCCAGACCCAGCTCCTCAGAGAACACCGGCTCCCGGTCCTGTTGCTGCAGAACAACAAGAGTAGGAGGAAGTCACAAAGGCTCATACAGACAGACACACAAACACACACACACACACAGACACACACGACACACACAGACACACAAACACTCGCATGTATGAACTTGTATGGCTATTTTATATTTAACAGGTGTTCTCTGGGTCACACTTGGATGGTCTCTTATAGACTATGTACAGATGCTCAGATCTGTACATCACAAACCATCGGTTGAAAACTGTCACAACAATTTATGGTTAAGGTTAGTATTAAAGTTGGGTTTGGTTAAGGTTAGTATTAAAGTTGGGTTTGGTTAATGTGATGGTCAGTAATTGTTCAACAACAATTTTAAAAGCTTAACTTGAATTTCAACAAATCACCTGTGTGTCTGTATGTAAATGTAGAGTACACAGTTTAAATGAGTGTCTCACCTTATTTCCATCAGCAAAGTATGCCTGAAGAGATAGCAAGGGTGGGAGAGCGTTAGAAACACACACAAAGAGAGCATCTTTGACAGGTCTACGATTGCAGGTCAGGTCTCAAGGGGCTACATGGTTTAGTGACACCGGACTCCTACACTAACCTAAAGCCATTTGGCAAATGATGTGTTTGAAACTAAGCAACATCAGTTTGTGTTTGTGGGACATTGTGATACTTGGCTATGGCACCCTTCTATTTTGAGAACATGGAAAACGAGAGAGATAGAGAGAAAGAGAGAGTGAGTGAGTGTGTGTGTGTGTGTGTGTGTGTGTGTGTGTGTGAGTGAGTGAGAGAGAGATAGAGAGAGAGTGTGTCCAAGATAAAGAGTGTGTGTATGTGGGAGAAAGAGAGATATGCTTACAGTGAAAGCATCTGTCTGCTCATCTGGTTCGATCTCCACATCATCAGGAGGCTGGTCCACGGTCAGCTCCTCCAGTGGCTGAGGCTTAAACACAACAACAACAACAACAACAACAACAGTTCATACTGTTAGCCTACACGACACATTAACACAACCTCAAATCCCTCATTAACCATTCCCAACTAACTAACTAGCTAATGTTATGTGATGTATGTCATGTTTTGTATGTTATATTGTGTCTGTTATGTAGTGTTTGTTATGTATGTTTGTTGTGTCAGTTGTGTATGTTGTGCTGTGTCTGTATGTTATGTTGTGTCTGTTATGTGTGTCATGTTGTGTCTGTTATGTGTGTCATGTTGTGTCTGTTATGTGTGTCATGTTGTGTCTGTTGTGCTGTATGTCATGTTGTGTCAGTTATGTATGTCACGTTGTGTCAGTTGTGTATGTCAATTGTGTCTGTTATGTCTGTTGTGTCAGTTATGTATGTGATGTTGTGTCATGTTGTGTTATGTTATGTTGCGTCTGTTATGTTGTGTATATGTATGTCATGTTGTGTCATGTTGTGTTGTGTTGTGTCATGTTATGTAAATTCCTTATAGGTAACCAGTGTGAGACTTGACCACCAGGGTACACAAATGTGCAAAAGTCTTTCTGGTAAGTACTGTAGATTACCATCTGGTGCAGTGTTTCTCAAACTATGGGCCGGTCCGTGAGGAGCCTGTTGGTCCGCAGAGTAAAATTATGTCCGTTGCCATATTATGTCATCGTCTGATAATTCGCGGCACAATGTGCACATGTGCTAATTTCACATGCATACGTGTGTACAGCAACAACAATAGCTCAACAACAATGATGATAATATATGCATCCTGTATATCCACATACTGTAGATCTCTGGGCCTATCCTTAGACTGGGCCAGGGGTGTGGGGGGAGCGTGCGGGTGAGGACATGAGGGCCTTGACACCCCATTGAGTCTGACATGAGGGCCTCAGGTCAAAGACGTTTGAGAAAGGCTGATGTATGTGTATGTGGACTGCAACTTGATGCAGCATGGCAATTTTTTTCCAACTAATGTGATTTTATCAGCGCTGGTCTCAAAACACTCAAACCCCATCTGCAGTGTTGATAACACTCAAACCCCCCATCTGCAGTGTTGATAACACTCAAAACCCATCTGCAGTGTTGATAACACTCAAACCCCCCCATCTGCAGTGTTGATAAGTAATAGACTACTTGCAAGAACGGCTCTTCCTGTACACTTATTTATTTCCGGTGGTGCGTTAGCTGTGTTGTAACGGCATCTGCTGTTATATTCTGCTCCTTACCTCTTCACTCCGACACTGAATATCTTGTTTGCCCAATAATAACAATTATAACACGCATAAAATCTTTCTTTATCGTAACATGCCCTAATGCAACACCCAACCGGGTATGTGTAGACACTAATTACAAGCGGCAGGTTCAAACACACATGGCTCCACCGTAAACAAATGAGTGTACAGAGTGCACGTAGCCTATTATTTGATTAATGTCAGTGGGCTCAAGTGATGCACAAAAATGAATCTGAGATAAAACACCAGAGACCACAAGTTATGAATTTCCTGAAAATAAGTGTTATTATTAAAGAAACACTGTATAGTATTTTTACTTTATAGTATCACATCGTGCTGAAGTTATGTCCTGTATGTTATGTCATATGTAAACTCCTTTCAGTTGACCACTAGGGTGCACTCATGTGCAAAAGTGGTTCTTGCATGCACTGGACATCAGGGGTTCTCATCTGGTTTTCTGAGGTTTTCCTGGAGTGCCGTAAGGCAAAGCAAAGTGTCCCGTGGAATTTTGAGGAACCCAATGAAGGGAGTTTGAGAAACCCGTCCTTTCTAGGCAAGCCTGACACGATAGTGTGCTGCTTGTGGTTGTTGACATGTGTTGCAATTGCTAGATTTAGCGACTTTTTCACCTGCATGCTTAGGGAACAAACAAAAAAAAAAAAAAAATTCACGTTTAGCAACCAATCCGAGGAGTAAGGACACAACGTTGGCAGGCCCTTTTCCCTTGTTGAGCAACAGAATAAAATCACCTTTTCCAGACTGTGAATGTCAACAAGCCTTGCTCATCAATACTCATATGTTTGGGAAAAGAATGGGCAATATAAGCATGAACAAGGCTGTAATAAGACTATAACAATGTTTGTGAAATTCATCAGTGTGACGGAGTGCTGTCACTACGGTTGTGCATGCGAGCTGGGCTGCCATTGCGGTCAAGCTGCAGGTTTGAGACGCCGGAGACCCAGTTTGAGGCCTGGTGGGGTCAGAAGTATCAGAAGTGGGACGGCTTGCCATGAGGCCATCGGAGGCGTGCCCAGTATGTGAACCATATGAGGGACCCCAAAGATAGGCAGGATGGGGAATGGGCATCCCTTCCAAAGGGGAGGGCAGTGTGACGGAGTGCGGTGACTGCCATACCAACGAGCCCGGCTCTTTGGCGTTGTGGTCAAGCTGCAGGTTCAAGGCCGGGTTGGGTCACTGCGCTCTCCCTTTGCTACAATCATAGTCAGTAACTGTAAGTCGGTGTGCCTTGGCGTTTCGGTTTGAACTCAGCCCCGAAAAGGTTGCAAACCTCTTCTGTAGATTACCACCTAGTGTGCGTGGGTTGAGAACCATCTAGTGTACCATCTAGTGTGCGTGTGCGGACTGCAACTAGATGCAGCTTGATGATTTATTTCCAACTAATATGATTTTTTATCAGCTTTAGTTTCAAAACACTAAAAACCCCCGGCTGCCGTGTTGAGATAAGTAATTATTAGATCAATGTCAGTGGACACGAGTGACGCACCAAAATTAGTCCAAGAGATAAAACACCAAAAACCACAAGTTATGAATTTCCTGAAAATATGTCTTATTATCAAAGAAACACTGCAGAATTTTCCTTTAAAATAACAACTTCAAGCTCATTTTGATGGCAGACTGAGTCATAGTAGGGAGAATAGTATCATTGTCACTGCATATTCGGAACACCTGATGTTACCCTATTTAACTTTGTTGTATCATGCAGCAACATCACATTTATCGTCACTTGCAGGACAGTCTGATAGACTTTCGTGAAACCCTATATGTTGTGAAATGATGGAGTCTCTCTCTCCTACTCAAGCGAGTAGGACGCATTTCACACTGCTCCTGCTTCACCTATCCACTCTTTTTCATTCTTTTATTTCATTTACAAGCTAGTTTAGCAAATACAGTGAAACCAGTACATTTAAATCTGAAACTTTAGTGGTTAGTTTTTTACTTTAAATGAGCCAGCCAAGTCAACGAGCAAAAACTGAACGGCAATTCACCTTGAAGTTGGATTAAAACAAAATGCGCTCCTCCGGCCAGAGACCCAGGAGATCATGCCGAAAATGTACTGAGCTAGAACAGAGGATTTCTACTTTGGAATCAAAGATGCATGCACTTCCATCAACGACAGATGAACTACGAGAGGCATCTCATGAAGTGAGTACAGCAACTACTGGAAATGCAGAGAATGTAACCCAGCAGTCTAATATCACTGCTAATAGAGCAGATGAATGCATCGACCTCACAAAGGGAAATGTGAGTACAGAGCCTTGGCACAGGCAAGGTGCCAGACCAAAAAACAAAAAACGTAATACAAGAACAGTAATTACCTCAACACCAGTAAATTCAGATGTTAACTTCAGGCCTCGTATCAGAAATACAGACAGATCAGCAAACTACTACAGGGCTTGTGGTCCTAAGGGAAGCCCACAGCCCCTAACACTATGGAACAGATTTGAATGCCTCCGGGACGTGAGAGAGGAATTTCCCAGGGAACAGACCCAAAGCAGGCAGCGATCAAACCACAACAATAGAAAGATGGGCACAGACAAGAACCAGCACTCGACACCTATTCATCCCACAACCCTCGTTCTAGGCGACTCTGCTGTGAGACATATAAATGGGGAAAGGATGATTGTATGTTGTTTCCCAAATGCTTCAGTGTCTGACACAAAAAACAAGCTTGCAGAACTGGTGTCAAAATATGCAACTATCAAGCGCATCATTGTGCATGTTGGAGCAAATGACATCTACAGAGAACAGCTGTATGTCAAAGAAGATTTCAAGGAACTTTTCTCGGCCCTACATGAGCTTGGAATACAAATTTTCATCAGTGGCCCACTCCCAGCAGAGGGAAGCTTTGTATTTTCCAGACTATTCAGTTTAAACACCTGGCTTGCAAAAACATGCTTTTCAGTTGGGATGAATTTTATTGACAATTTTAACTTTTTGGAATCGCAGGGAATACTTCAGACCAAATAGCACAGAGCTGAGTTGGACTGGGGCCAAGATCTTAACCGAATACTATCACCTCTCTCTCCTGCACCCAACATTTTTTCTGCCAACCTTGAGCCGAGCCTCTGATAAGTGCTCAGTGGCCATACAGACGGAACAAGCAGATGACCTCAACAACTCAGCTAAACCAAAACACTCTGCACAGGCTGAAACAGAGATATGCCCAACCTCCCCTGCTGTGGGGCCCTCTGATAACCACCCGCTAGCCTCCACTGAAATGCAGACCTTGGAGAAACATAAACAACCAGCTCAACAATGCCAAGCCATGTCCACTGGACAAGATAAGATGGGTGCTGCTAAAATGACTCAAAGTCAATCACTGGCGTCAAACTCCCTGGAATCTCAGCAAACAAATGGATGTGATGAGCATGAGGAGATAGCACCCATCAAAGCTGCTGAGAGGATATCAGAAAGGAAGGGTCATGTTGTAACACCAGTACCAATACCCCTCCCCACCTCCGTCGTCTCCTTGTCACCACAAAGACAAAACAACATGGAATACACTACTGGAATACATGCTGAAAGCGGAGCATCTGCAACAAACTTCCCAGAACCTCAGCAGCCAGATGGAGACTCTGGATCAATTTTCAACCCCAACCTCCTTGATTTCCCATCACCACGCACACCCAATCACGTCCCCACCCAATCAAACTCCCCAGGCCACACAAACCCCCCTAATCTCCCATCACCATCCCCACCCAGTCATCCCACCACCCACTCAAACTCCACAGGATCCCCTGAATACCCATCCCCATCCCCACCCAAGCACATGATGTTCCCTGCAAGAATGGAGAGACTGCTACCAGTAGCCATGCAGAGTTTTACTAGCCCAAGATCATTAGCACCAAAGAAGCGAAGGGCACCTCCACCCCCTCGCCCTCCTCCTCCCCGTTTAGAAGGATCTCTTAAGCAGCAGCAACCTCTTAGTTCATTTTCTCAGCCGGCATATAGCATGGAATGTGCAGTAGAAAATACAGATGGCAGCAGCAGGGGACAATTATATGATGACTGTATTGCATGATATTCTCAGGGTCCCTGCAATATAAATGGTACTGACAGTAGTTTTGAGAACATGCCGGGACCCAGTAAGCCCATGACATTCTCTATTCCTGTATTGACAAGAAATAGAACACAAATGCATCGAGCTTATAGGGTAAACCAGTCCAATCTCCTACCCGTACCACATCAACCTCAGATTTCCCCCATGGATCATATTTCCCCAACACTTACAGCAAAACTAGCACTCCTAAATATCAGATCTCTTTCAAACAAATCATTCTTAATTTATGATCTAATTTGCACACACAACCTTGATTTTTTACTTTTAACTGAGACATGGTTAGATCAAGCAAACTGTGCTGCTACTCTCATCGAATCAGCTCCCCCAAACTTCAGTTTCTTGAGTGCTACCAGAGCAAATAAAAGAGGTGGGGGGATAGCCACAATTTTCAAGACGTCTTTTCAGTGCAATCAGTCGTCATTCGGTGACTTTACTTCATTTGAATATCTGTGTGCATGCATTAAGTCTTCTCCTCAGATTTTATTACTGACAATTTACAGGCCTCCAAAACATTCAGCTAAAGTTTTTCCTTGAAGAGCTAGGTGAACTGCTATCAGTTGTTTGCATAGAGTTTGACTGTCTTATTATATCAGGGGATCTAAACTTGCATGTGGATAATCCTGAAAACAATTATGCCAAGGAATTCATTGCACTAATCGATACTTTCTCCCTAACACAGCATGTACAGGGGCCAACACACTCTCTCGGCCATACCCTCAACCTTGTTATCACAAAGGGTCTCGGTGTCTCTACAGCTGTTAAAGACCTGGCCTTATCTGATCATTTCTGCGTGTTCTTTGATGTGTCTATGTCCCCACACACTCAAAACACAGCTATGATGGTAAAAAGGAGAATCATAAATGATCAGACAAGTGCTCTCTTTGAGCAAGCACTTTCACTAAAGTCAAGTCAACTGTCAGACTCTGAAGACTTATTTGATCACTTTAATGCAAAAATGGCAAACATTATGGATGACATTGCTCCATTACAATTCAAGAAAGTTAAGGACAAACAGAAAGCACCATGGAGGCAAAATCCAGCAGTTAAACTTCTAAAAAGAGAGTGTAGGAAGACTGAAAGAAAATGGCGTAAATACAAACTTCAGATCCACTATGAAATCCTTAAAGAGATGCTCCGCACATATAACTCTGAAATATGCAAAGCAAGACAGTCTTTCTTTTCTAACATTATCAATAGAAGTTCAAATAACACTCGTATTCTATTTTCAACTGTTGATAAGTTAACAAATCCCCCCTCACAATTAGCGCCTGAACTTCTCTCAACTAATAAATGCAATGAGTTTTCATCTTTTTTTAAAGGTAAAATTGACCAAATCAGACTCAACATATCTGCTCAATTACAAATTCAACAACCTGAACTTCCAGCAACAAACAGAGGGAAACTAAACTTGATGTCAGAGTTCAGCTTGATAGACTACGAAACACTTGAAAAAACGGTACAGAATCTCAGCTCTTCCACATGTGTCTTAGACACTCTGCCTACCAATTTCTTCAAAACTGTTTTTCACCTCATAGCGGCGGATGTCCTTCAAATTGTAAATGTATCACTGCTGTCTGGCACTTTTCCTAAGTCACTGAAAACAGCTGTTGTAAAGCCACTTCTCAAGAAGAATAACCTGGATGCCTCCATGCTAAACAATTACAGGCCCATATCCAATCTACCTTTTATTGGCAAAATTATTGAAAAAGTAGTCTTTAATCAATTAACCACCTTCCTAACATCAAATGGGTATTTTGATTACTTTCAGTCTGGTTTTCGGGCAAATCACAGCACTGAAACAGCTCTCATTAAAGTTTCCAATGACATACGCCTCAACACAGATTCAGGTAAAACATCAGTCCTAGTGCTACTGGACTTTAGTGCAGCATTTGACACTGTTGATCACAATATTTTACTACACAGACTAGAACACTGGGTTGGATTTACAGGCATAGTTATCAGCTGGCTAAAATCCTATCTACAAGAAAGGAGTTTCTTTGTTGCCATCGGAAACTGTACCTCAACACCAACGTCCTTGACCTGTGGTGTTCCCCAGGGGTCGATCTTGGGGCCACTATTATTCAACCTCTATATGCTCCCACTTGGACAAATCATTCAAAATAATTTGATTTCATATCATAGCTATGCAGATGACACACAAATTTACTTAGCTCTATCACCAAACGACTATGGTCCTCTTGAATCTATGTGTCAGTGTATAGAACAAATCAACACCTGGATGTCTCAAAATGTTCTTCAGCTGAACAAAGAAAAAACTGAAGTAATTATATTTGGTAAAAATGAGGAAAGACTTAGGGTTGCCACTCTCCTTGACACAAAAGGGTTGAAGGCAAAGGATACTGTTAAAAATCTTGGTGTATTAATTGACAGTGATCTAAATTTCAACAGCCACATGAAAGCGATAACTAAATCAGCTTTTTACCACCTCAAAAATATTGCCAAACTCAGAGGGCTGATGTCAAAACATGACTTAGAAAAACTCATTCATGCATTTATCTCCAGCAGGGTTGATTACTGTAATGGACTGTTCACAGGCCTTCCTAAAAAGACTATTAAACAGCTTCAGGTGATACAAAATGCAGCAGCTAGGACTCTAACAAAAACTAAAAGAACTGACCACATTACTCCAATTCTTAAGTCCTTGCACTGGCTTCCAGTAAGTCACAGAATTGACTTTAAAGCACTATTGCTTGTTTATAAATCAGTAAATGGAGCAGGACCTAAATACTTGTCAGACATGCTTCAGCAGTACACACCTTCTCGTCCTCTCAGGTCCCAGGTGAAAAACCTGCTAGTAAAACCTACAGTTAGAACTAAACATGGTGAAGCAGTTTTTAGCTGCTATGCGGCTCAGCTGTGGAACCAACTTTCGGATGACATTAAAAAGGCCCCAACTGTAGCCAGTTTTAAATCTAGACTTAAGACCAAACTGTTCTCAGATGCTTTCTGCTAACTGTGCCGAGTTACAAATTCTGAATCTGCCTTCATAGTTATTCTACTTTGTCTTTTATTACATTTTTTTACTACTTTTGCCTTTGTCTTTATTTTTAAATGATTTTACCTTGTGTTTTATGTTTTTCTTTTTATTATGATCTTTACCTTTTAACTATTCTTTGACTATATTGCCCTTCTATGCTTTTATTTGTTATTATTGTTTGGTTTTGTTTATGTAAAGCACATTGAATGACCTCTGTGTATGAAATGTGCTATATAAACTTGACTTGACTTGACTTGACTTGACTTGACTTGACTTGACTTGACTTGACTTGACTTGACAACGTGTACCCGTGTACAAAATAAACAAAAGCACGCCTCTCAGTGTTGAATCACACATCACACTTACCTTCTCCTCCATCTCGTAGTCCACTCCAAAGATGGGGTTGGCAGAATAGACCTTGTGCAGCGAGTTGATCTCTTTCACCGCGTCCTGCAGTTTGTCCATTGGGTCGATCTTAAAGCCGAGAACATACCCTCCTGTCTGTAAAGATTGAAATAAACACAAAAATATATAATCAACAGGACATTGACCAATATGCTGCACGGGTGTAATGTTATCCAGAACACAGCATGGCAAGCCTTTAATGACCATCATGTGTTGTCAGTGACTTGGATTGTGGGATTGTGTCTGAGCAGTGTGTTGTCAGATGTCAGTGACTTGTATGTTGTCAGTGACTGCGTGTGTGTGTCTGTGTGTGTTGTCAGTGATGGGGGGGGTCCTGGTGAAGTGTAGAGTGGCCGTACCTGCTGCGAGCTCTCGATCACCAAGGCCAAGCCAAACTTGGAGTCTCTTATTCTGATGGAGCGCTTCACACAAAGACAAACGGCAAAATGCACACATTCAGTATATCCACAACAATCAAATTGTGTTCCCCTCTCTCTCTCTTTGTGTCTATCTGTCTGTCTCTCTCTTTCTCTCTTTCTGTCTGTCTCTCTCTTTCTCTGTCTGTCTGTCTCTCTCTCTCTACACTGCTGCAGCGCATACATAAAAAACATAAACATAAGATAAAATGCTGAAAGAAGGCACATTTACAAAATTATTTGAGGATATGCTAATTTCACATATTTTTCTGATCAAAGGCTTCTTTTGGCTTGTACGTGAAAGGCACTTGAATGCCGCTAACATTCTCCTGATGAAGCAGAGTTGTTTGGCATACATACTATCTGTAGATAGGGAATGCTGACGTTGAAGCTCTCGTTCATGTTGGCGTGCCACACAATCCGGACATTGGTAATGAAGAAGGTCCCCAGGTTGCCCTGAAACACACCATAAGCCAGTCTGCTTACAAATTCTGGTGCTGAATCTGAATGTTTCATTCTTATGATTAAAAGAAATTAAAGGTGAAATACTGTGTCATATTGTTTCCTGTCCCAGACTAAACAATTGCAAGACCAACCATTACTGAACCACTTTGAGGGATTAAGGACAAGGTCTTTAAAAAAAAAAAAGGTTAATCAGAGCCAGTCAAAAAGGTCAAGGTGTTTATCCAGTCCCAGCTCTGTAAATGTGAGACCAACAATGTAGCTTGGAGCCAACTGAGCCCAACACTACTCCAGTAAACCAAAGCACAACCTTTGACTGACATTTAAGGCAATCACCTCTCGCCAGAATGGTGAGATTCACTTTTAAAGTCATTTTTGGATAAACTTTTTTAAAATCAGTCATCAAATCAGATGTACAAATACGACATCTACACGGGAAGCCCAGGCCCCATACCTGGTCACTGGATAAATTCCATACTCCGTTGATCTTGTCGTAAACTTGCTCTCGTGGAAGCAGTCGCAACTGTTTATTCTGAATCAGAGCTCCCCTGAGCTTCAGGTCCCGGTACATTTTAGAGGTTTCATAGGCCCTGCAGGAAAATAGACAATTACATTAGTCATCAGAGGAACCTTTACTAACAACCACTTTGTTATAGTTAACAGTAGTTAAATGAAGGCACTTCTTACACTTCTTACAGTGGCCAATACTAAAAAAAATAGAACCAATCAATTTCATCAATTACAACCTAACTGAAATTGAGATGGTGAATTATATTGTAATTTCTGACAATTTAGAAATACTCATACTTAAATGTGGACAATACATTTTTGTCTGTTTATTCTGTTTGTATGTTTCTGGGCCTTGTGGAGTTTTTTTATAAGAAACATTGTCACAAAAGAAGTGAAAAGCTACCAATGACACGATAAGGAACTTACCTGTGTACAGCGATGACAGATGTGAACAGTCTTGGGCTGCCTGGTACCACATTGGTGAAAATGAACTCGAACCTGGTGTTGTTGGACTTGGTTAGTATGTACAGAGCTTCTGTTTGTCCTCTTAGTTTCTGTGTGTATACACAGCAGTGTGTGTGTGTGTGTGTGTGTGGTTGGTATGAGAGAAAGAGAGAGAGAGAGAGAAAGAAAGAGAAAGTTAGAGAGAACACCAAACTAAACTAAGAAATAAAATCTGACAAAAATTACATAATGATAATTTGACATACTGAATTGGCTGTTCTAGTTGTGATGTTGATGATAGTGTTGTATCCCACAGCTGTGGAATAGAGGATAGCATCGAGACGGGTAACTCTTGGTCAGTACAACTGTATACTACATCAAAGAAATTGAAGAATGTTCTGTTGAATGCCAGTCGAGCTTTGGTATATTGTAGCTACTTACAAAGGTTGACTCTTGGTAGAGCAAGTGAATGCCAGATGATTCTTAGGTTAGTCACCAAAAGTCTCCCTGCGAAGTTAATATTGTAATGATATAGTTAGCCTGCCAGTGCCACCCCACAAGCACCAGTACAGTGTAATGCAAGTATCAATATGGTGCTGTTGTCTAGACCATTGGTTCTCAAAGTGGGGTCCGGGGACCCCCAGGGGTCCGCAGCACATTGTCAAGGGGTCCCTGACAAAGTTTGCTACAAAATATGAAATTGTCTTAAATGGCGAAAAATGCTACAGTATCAGTATTTGCCAAATTGATCTGCTGATACGTTACATAATACGTCAAAACACTTTACTATTAATTAACCGCCAACAAAATGAAAGTTATGTGAAGCAAACACTATGTGACACAATAGTCCTACATTTGACAAAGAAACAACAATCCTTTAAAAAATCCTACATACTGTCAAAGTTTGCTAACATGACTATTGTGGTCACTGGAGATTTTAACCATGCTGATCTCAAAACTGTACTTCCAAAGCTACACCAGCATGTTGATTTTCCAACAAGAGGAGATAACATCCTGGACCTGGTCTACACTACACACAAAGGAGCATACAAAGCCACCCCCCTCCCCCACATTGGACTTTCAGACCATATCACTGTTATGCTAATGCCCGCATACAGACAAAGGGTAAAAGCGAACAAACCGGTTCGTAAGCAGGTAAAAGTGTGGCCTGAGGGAGCCTCCGATGCTCTTCAAGACTGCTTTGACACAACAGACTGGGAAATGTTTAAGCAGGCAGCCACTTACAACAACCGGACAGACATAGAGGAGTATACAGACACTGTAACCTCTTACATCACCAAGTGCATCGATGATGTGACCCACACAAAAGACATCATCACTCGGGCTAACTGGAAGCCATGGCTGACAGGGAGACAAAGCCTACAGAGCTGGGGATTAAGCTGGCATGAAAACAGCGAGAGCCAACCTGTCCCGTGGCATCAAGGAAGCAAAAAAGGAATACACTCACAAGATAACCACCCACTTCAAAGACAGCAGGAACGCACAAAGCCTATGGCAGGGCATTCAGGCCCTCACGGACTACAAGCCCGCGCCACAGAGCTGTGAGAGCAACATCCCTCTGCTCAACAACCTGAACCGCTTCTTTGCTCGCTTTGAAGCACAAAACAGCACCTGCCCACAGAAGACCCATCCCCCTCTATATGAGCAGCCCCTGTGCCTCTCTGCCGACAGCGTGAAGAGGACACTTGCTGCTATCAACACCCGTAAGGCAACAGGTCCAGACAACATCCCAGGTCGTGCGCTGAAGGACTGCGCAGGGGAGCTTAAGGATGTCTTCACAGACATCTTTAACACTTCCCTGAAGCAAGCCATCGTCCCATCATGTTTCAAAGCTGCCACCATCATACCTGTGCCGAAGAAAACTGCTCCATCCTGCTTCAATGACTACCGCCCTGTGGCACTGACACCCATCATCATGAAGTGCTTTGAGCGGCTTGTCATGTCACATATCAAAGCCATTCTCCCCCCCACCCTGGACCCCTTCCAGTTTGCATACCGAGCCAAGCGGTCTACAGAGGATGCAATCTGCTCTGCCCTCCACCCAGCCCTCACCCACCTGGAAAAAAGAGACTCATATGTGAGATTGCTGTTTATAGACTTCAGTTCTGCATTCAACACCATAATACCACAACAACTCATCTGCAAACTTGACAAACTGGGACTCAGTACCTACCTCTGCAACTGGCTACTGGACTTCCTCTGTCAGAGGCCCCAAGTAGTACGTGTTGGCAACAATACCTCAAGCAGCATCACACTGAGCACAGGGGCCCCCCAAGGCTGCGTGCTCAGTCCGCTGCTCTTCACCCTGCTGACGCATGACTGCACTGCAACCTACAGCAACAATCACATAGTGAAATTTGCTGACGACACAACTCTGGTGGATCTCATCACCAAGGGCGACGAGACTCAATACAGGTTGGAGGTCGACCATCTGACCACGTGGTGCAGGGACAACAACCTCCTGCTGAACGTCAGCAAGACCAAAGAGATTGTTGTTGACTTCCGGAGAGGTCACACCCAACACCTGCCACTGACCATCGACGGTGCTGTGGTGGAGAGAGCGAGCAGCACCAAATTCCTGGGGGTGCACATCAGTGAAGACCTCTCCTGGACCACCAACACTGCATCACTGGCGAAGAGAGCTCAGCGCCGCCTGTACTTCCTGCGGAAACTCAGGCGAGCAAGTGCTCCACCAGCCATCATGACCACATTCTACCGAGGCACCATTGAGAGCATCCTCTCCAGCTGTATCGCTGTGTGGGGCGGAAGCTGCACTGAATACAACAGGAAAGCCCTGCAGCGCATAGTGAACACAGCTGGAAGGATCATTGGTGCTTCACTCCCCTCCCTGAAGGACATTTACACCACCCACCTCACCCGCAAGGCGACCAAAATTGTGAGTGATGCAAGTCACCCCGCTCACAATCTGTTTGATCTACTGCCCTCTGGGAAGAGGTACAGAAGCCTGCGCTCCCGCACTACCAGACTCACCAACAGCTTCATACACCAAGCTGTAAGGATGCTGAACTCTCTCCCTCCTCTCCCCCCTCCACCCTCAGCTACATAACATCCTGGACATTGGACCCACAATGGCCGCCTGCACTACTCCACTTGCACACTTGTACACTTTACAACTTGGTGTTGTTGTCCTGAAAACACAACACTTCTGCTGCTCTTACATAACTTGCACCACTATGCCACTTTCTTTATTACTTAGGTCAAACAGAACTACCCAAGCCTTTTATTGGCCTGACTTTGCACTAGTATTTTATTGACTGTCTATGCACAATTTCAACCAAATTTTGCTGCTCTTATTTTTTCATTATTATATGTGCCCTCTTATTTACTTATTTACTTACTTTTTTGTTTACTTGAATGTTATGTTTGTCTGTGGACTTAAATTGGAAAAATATGTCTTGTCTTCACCGTGGGATAGTGAGAAACGTAATTTCGATCTCTTTGTATGTCTGGAACATGTGAAGAAATTGACAATAAAGCTGACTTTGACTTTGACTTTGGTATTAGCACTCTATGTTTTTAAAACATAAGCATCTAACAATAAAAAAGGCTACATGTTTAACTTAAGTTTTATGTGTTACGATTATGAGGGGTCCTTGGAGAATTTTCCACTTCATGAAGGGTCCCTGGCCCACAAATGTTTGAGAACCCCGGGTCTAGTTCTAGACTCTAGAACACACAGAAGCATGTTCATGTTCACAAAGGCACGTTCACTCTTAATAGTTCGTTGAAAATGCAGGTTACTAATGTGCAACTAACCCATTCAGAAACAGGTGTAACGTTATGCTGGGTGAATCGACATTGTTTACTGGTCTAATAGACAATCAGCTGCAAAAAGCAGCAAAATGGCATCACTTTAGCTAAACTGTAAGTGAATGAGTGGGAAGTTAACGAAGTTACCTGTTGGCACGTAAACTAACACCAGATTGCACGTATTGTGAACTGTATCTGTATTTAACGGTACCTCTGTCACCATTGTTTCCCTTCGTGTCCTCAATAGAATCCAAGCAGTCAATAAGAACTTCTCCGGGTCTCGTTTTCATTTGTCTGTAAAATATTTCAGAATCAGTCAGTTATTGCCACTTAGCTGCATTTACCTAACAAGTGTTAGAACATCTAATGCTTTCTATCGCATTCCTCCTTCAAAATAATGTGCTGGTGTTTTATGGTAGCAGCTAACGTTGATTTAGCATAGTTTGGTTAACGCGACTATCTTGGATGACAGCTAGAATCAAGAACTCACTGAGCAGTGATGTCGAATCTAACATCTCGGTCTTCCCATAGCACATCTAAGACAGACGCCATAATCACTCGGTCAGAATATTTGTTTAGTTAGTTCTAGGGTACTGGTCAGTCAAATCTATTCCCAATCCTTCCAACAGAATCCTCAACTAGATGGTTTTTGGATTAGCGAATGTAATGTTAGCGTTAGCTACAAGGCAAGCTTAATCCGCGTCTCTGCGTCACCTCGGCAACATCCCCTCCCATATGGTGAGCGTTGAGGGACAAATAAAGTCCAGCCTAGTCGATGTACTGCACTTCACCGTTGAAATAGTAGGCTATTTTGGACATGAAACTGCATTGCACTGCGTTGTAAACTAGGCCTACATAAGGAAAACAGCAGTGCTTTTTATTGTAAACAAAGGTTTTAAGAGTCATGAGAAAACCAGACAGAGGTCGGAAGATGGGGGTCGGCCAAATCGGCTATAGGCTACTTAGGCTATGTGTAATAGACTAAATAGGCTAGATAGAAATAAGCCATAGGCCTATAATTAAAACCCTCCAGCTATTTTTTTGTTAGCTCTGGGCCCCCCCTTGAAGACCCTCGAAAATCAGGCAATTTATGGCTGAAAATGACTGAAATTGCAATGGCTACCCTGATAATTCTGATAAAGATATGACTTTTATATTTCCATAGAGCCTGGGTTCCCTAGTTTTACAGACCAAAAGTTGAAGATGACGCATTGAAATTAAGAGTGTGTACTATAGTACCCTGTAGTGAGACGTCATAACCTGGTTTATTATAGTTCAAAACCCCCCAAATCCCCATAAAGACCCCCCTGTCACAGCTTGTGTTATGTGTGGCCCAATTAGACAACGATTGTTTTTTAATTAGTAGATGTTCCTCTCTCCAGCAACAGTAAAAGCATCCACCAAAGCCACTGCGCATGTGAGATAATGCCTCATAAAAATGACCAAAATTTAGAGATAAAAATTCAGCTTACAGTGGTTCTGGTAACCCCCCAGTAGGCCTACACCTTCTTAATTTCAATGCTTCATCTTCATCTTTTGGTCGGTGAAACTAGGGAACCCATGCTATATGGAAATCTTTATCAGTGTATCAGTGTAGCCATTGCAATTACAGTAATTTTCAGCCATTTCTTTTCTGGGTCTCCGAGGGGGGTCCAAAAATTCTATAACGAAAAATAGCTGGAGGGTTTTTAATTATGGCTATTCATAGTTCCTACCTATCACACATACAAAGCATTAAGTGCATATCTCAAAGTAATTTGTGCAAACTGGACCACACAGTGCAAAAAGCACATAAGTCACTCAACATGTCCGAAAACAATGTCAATCAACATATCAGTGCCATCAGAATGATATGTTTCTGTGTGACTCTTATGAATAACATAGTCAAAATGCTTAGCATTTGTTGACAGTGACCTAACACTATAAATCTGTAAGCATTTTCTTATAAAAATGCACAAGGCTGCAGCTATTTGGCACATATCAGTTTCATCAGTTAAAAGTTACACGCTGTATGTGGGAGACTCAGATAGGCCTACATATTTATTTTAAACCTTTACAGTAGGCCTACTGTTTGGACTGCAGTTGGTTTTAGGCCCTGTCATTCATTGTCATACATAAAGACCAGCCTGTCTCACTGCAGTTCTTTCCAAAAAACTAAAGTACAATAGAAATAAAATGATATTCTCGACAGATTACATATGGCGAGTTGTTCAAGGTAATGACTGAAGCAATGAACTACTAAAGCCTAGTTGTTATTCAACAGAGACCTGTATAATGTAATTTGACTAACAAGATGGATGAGGTGGACAATGGATGGTGAAAAAAACAGCAGACAATTGTTCAAAGCATTTGCTGTTCATTAATGAGAAATTGTTTTTATGATGCACAAGTGCACAAGTGACTAGGTGATGTGGAGGTTGGACAAGTAGTTTTGAGAATCTGAATATCTTGAGGATAGAACCTCCTCTTGTCTGTGGCTACAGAGGTATCTACCTGAATGAGAATGAATGAATGAATAAATAAATAATTCTGTTTACTCTGTTAAAAATACTGTATTAACAACAGCAACTTCACATGTTGCTTCATCTGCATCAACCCTTTTCCTGCACTCAAAAAAAGATCTTGTTGGATTTAATTAAAAATGTTTTGTCAAGTGGTTCCACGTAACTGTATCACTTAAACGTAACTTAAGGTGGATGGGTGCTATATCTTTTGAACTTAAATTATTTGAACATCAATGTACTTGATTGAACAGACAGTATTAAGTTGAGGTCAATGGTAAGAATTCTTTAATTATTTGAACATAACAGCATTATGTTGGTTTGAACACAGCTGTGCTGTTATGTTCAATTAATTCAGCATTCTTACATTGACTCAACTTAATACTGTCCTGTTCAATCAAAGTCACATTGTTATGTTCAATTAATTTAAGTTAAAAAGATATCTAGCACACATCCACATTAAGTTACGTTTAAGTGATACAGTTACGTGGAACCACACTTGACAAAACTTTGTTAAGTAAACTCATCCTAAACACAAAGTTCTTAAAGGGACATTCCAACAGTGGAGACATAAATATGTATTGAAAGTGGGTCATATATGTAGTAGAATAGTAGCATACATTTCTAATTTGGTGCCTTCTTGACCGAGAAAAGGCAGAAAATGACTTTTTAGTGCTTGTGGATTGCAGACAACAATCCCCATAGTGCATTGCAATGCTCAGCTCAGCAGGCCACTCCCACTTTCGAACTCAATTGTTCAACTCCGCCCATAATCTGTCAACCAAGGCTCGAGCGTTGAGCTCCACTCTACGCTACCTGGAAATCATTTCAAACAATTTCTAGTGAAGACTTAGTTTGCGAACTCATTAGTGAATTACTCCTCGTTTGTGTTTCGAAATGGTGTGCACTAGGGCTGAAACGATTAATCGAGTTAATCGAATAACTCGATTACAAAAATTACTCGAGGCAAAAACCCTGCCTCGAAGCCTCGTTAAATTTCTATGACGCGCACTATACGCGCAGGGATCTGATTGTTCCACACGGACCGTTGTTCAGGAAGCACACCACTAGCGCGTGAATCGTGATACATTCTGAATTTAGCTGGCGCGATGGCGGAGACATCCATAAATGGCAGAGAATGTCTAAAGTTTTCAAGTAAAGTTTTGGGATCATTACATACTCAAAAAGGAAAAGAACAAGCATCTGAACCTAAATATCCACTCCATGCTGTTTCACCAAGCGTCAATAAAGTAGGCTAGGCTATTTATCAATCTATCTAGCCTATCTATCATCTATCTACGTAGCCTATAGCCTACATTGATATTGGCTGATTTTAA
The DNA here is from genome assembly GCF_018492685.1 of Alosa sapidissima. Lineage (NCBI taxonomy): Eukaryota > Metazoa > Chordata > Actinopteri > Clupeiformes > Clupeidae > Alosa > Alosa sapidissima. The sequence continues at coordinate 12,551,494 of NC_055958.1, forward strand.
TCACATACTGTATTTGTAGCGATGTCGTGATAGCTTGTTTAGCTTTGATGTTTTTAAGTAAATAAACTTATTCAAGTTCAATTGCAAGACAGTATGCCTAAAAAAGAACCCCTCACGCATGCACCCTCATCTTTCCTCACGCACCGCACGCGTGCACACACATACACACACAGGTTGCTAGGTTACCATAGCAAATAGACTCACCCCAGAAATGATTTTTTAGTAGCCTAATGGTAAAATTATTTGTTAGTAGCCTAAAGGTAAATGCTGCAGGTGTAGAAATCTACATAAAACAGATATTTATGTTGATGTCAGGTCTAGATTACAGCATGAAACTTGTTGTAGGCCTAGGCTACATATTAATACATTCAATTGCTTTCCCTCTTCTCCCTCCAAGCACTTCACAACATAGTATGGACAGCTTTGTTCGCCCAGCTAAGTAATGCACAAGAGGCTGCAATTTTACAGAGAGCATTTTGAACATTATTTAATTGATGGCACTGGCACTTAAAAACACTAAATGGGTTAATTGCAATAAATGGGCTTAGTTTTGTAGCCTAATCTTGGAGTTAGAATAAATACCTCTGTGCCATTTGCTTGATCATTTTACAGCCATGTCATTTTCGTTATGCATTATGTGTTTTGGTTGTTTAAAAATGCAAAAAAAAAATGATCTGAGTAATCGATCATAAAGTGCTAGATTAATCTATTACAAAAAGAATCGATAGCTGCAGCCTAGTGTGCACTTGCATGTTACCGGGAAGTTCAGCCAGCACAAGGAAAATACACTGGAGTAAATTTTCATAGATTACCCAAAGAGTTGGAGTTGTGCAAAAAGTGGCTACGGGCTATCAATAACCCGAAGTTCGGAGAGGACACAGCCATTGAAGCACTAAAACATCTGACGGTGTGCAGTCTACATTTCAAGGCAGATCGTTTAATCCTTAGTGTAAACTGCGCCTTTCTCTGCCTTTCTCCGCCCATAAACGCAATTTACGAATGTCCACAACTGAATGGCAGCGCTACAAGCGCAGTAGAATGAAGTTAACTGATGACAACATTAAAAATAATCAAACATTTAGGCTAGCGATCATGAAATAATACCATACATGATAAGATGTAAACAAGCAGGTAGATAATGAAGATCAGCAGTTTTACTCAAACTACTTGTGCACGTAGGCTATGGAAGATTGGTCAAGTCTAGCGAGTAGGAAAGTTTAAGGCCAATAAAAGTTGTGGTGCATCATTAGTGCACCTGATATGCTGAAAAGAAGAACACTTAATGAACTGAAGTTTGAAGCCATTATGTGCGGGTAAAAGTATTACATTGAGTTGCATTAAATGAGTGGATCCTGACTATTACAATGTCCCTGATCTTATGAAGATACACAATATACAAACAAACATAATGTGTGCAACTTGAATGCAGTGACCTAACTAACTAAAACCACAATGTCGCCATAGTCGTAGAAAAGAAAAGTGAAAGGAAGACACAGCATGTTTAGGTGCACGTTGGATGGGGGGGTGGTGGCTTGATTTCATCTGTGTGAGCATGGCCTCCTCTTCAGTTCACAGGATGTACACATGCAGGTATAGAGAGAGAGAGAGAGAGTGTGTGTGTGCGTGCGTGCATGTGTTTGCGTGCGTGAAAAAGAAAAAAAAAGAATTTGTCATTTTGGGTGAGCACGTGCCTGCCCTAATTGTACAACATCCCTGCACACACACATACACACACACACACATAAGCATGCACACGCGCAAGCATGCACACGCACGCACACACACACACACACACACTGTGTGTCCTGGAGGAGGTAGAGTAGAGTGGAGTGGACACTAGGTGGTGTGTGTGGAGGTAGAGTAGAGTGGACACTAGGTGGTGTGTGATGCTCCTGGGTCCCTGCTGCTCTTTATGTTGGACAGACAGACAGACATGATATGCAGTGCAGAGGAGGTCCAGCAACAGGAGGCAGGGGCCCTGGTCTAGTGCTGCTGGGACCACATACACATGTGGGACCACATACCAGCTGATGTGCTTGTGCTTGTGTGCAGCCTGGGAGTTTTCTGTGGAGTATACGTCTGTGTGTGTGTGTGTACAGTACATGTGCGTTTGAGCATGCATTCATATTACATTACATTTGGCTGACGCATTTTTAACCAAAGCGACTAACAACATGGTAAACAGTTTAAGTTTTTTAAAGCAATTCTCTCAACAATTTTAGGACAATTTAAAAACGGTAGAGTACAGTAAGAATAAGTGCATCAGTGAGTGCTGTTTTTAAACAGTTGAGTGTCAGTTCAAGATGGGTGGTAAGTGCTAGGATCAGCAAGACTTGTTGTAAGTGGTGCTATGAGAGGAGATGTTCTCTAAAGTAAGTGGTGCTATGAGAGGAGATGAGGAGAAAAGCTGGGTCTTCAGCAGTTTTGGAATGGAGGGGGATGTCCCTGCCCTTGTAGGTGTGTTCCACCAATGAGGAACAACTGAAGAGAACAGTTTGGATTGGCCTGAGCGTACTGGTGGTAGAGCTAAATGTCGTTCGTCTGAGGAGCGCAACGGTCTGGAGGTAGCGTATGTCTGTATGAGGACATTCAAGTAGGTGGGAGCAGAACCGAAGACTACTTTGTAGGCAAGCGTTAGAGCCTTGAATTTGATGCGGGCCAGTTGCATTAAATGAGTGGATCCTGACTATTACAATGTCCCTGATCTTATGAAGACACACAAGATACAAACAAACCGAAGACTACTTTGTAGGCAAGCGTTAGAGCCTTGAATTTGATGCGGGCCGCCATAGGTAGCCAGTGTAGCTGTGTAGTGTAGCTCATATGTGAGTGTGTGTGTGTGTGTGCGCGTGTGTGTACGTGCCATAACTTCTTTAATAGATTATTTGAAGACACTTATCCTGTGCTAATCTGGTACAACACTGTGGAGGTAAATGTAATGCACTGGTGTTGTGTGGTCTCTGTCCTACTGCTGGCCAGAGAACAAGTACACCTCTTAATGTCCAGTAGAGGGCGCCAATAGGACACCTTCATCAGAGCCATTAGATATACGGCTCTGGCCCTTATGACCCTGGCCTGTCAATCAGTGAGCATTTCATACTGACTAATGTTAAAAGGCTTTATGGCATTTAGGTATAATATGTATATCAACACTGTATCATGCAAATATTGAACACGGAACAGACTTTGTCGCAAGAGAATTGCTGAGATGCAAGAAATTCAGCTCTCTGCACTCATCTGATAACTTTATCTTTTTAAGTGAGGCAGGAAATGTGTGGAGGAGTGTATGGAGGGTGAGACTCAAGTTCAAATCCTCCCCCACCTTTCTTATGCAGCCCTTGCCACTTAATCTACTAAACCCCTCTTCTACTGCACTTTTTACCCCCCCCCCCCTCCCCCCCCATTAATGCACAAATAGGCTAACACCAGACATAATTTCACTGCATTTCTTACTTCCAGTAACTATATGCATGTGACAATAAACTTCCTTGTATCCTTGTAAGTTAGAGGTTTCAAAATCTAAATCTACCCCCAAATCTCTCTCTGTGGCTTTGCACTCTTGTATTTTTAGATACAACTTTGGCCTCAGCAGTAAGAAATGAAGCATAGAAAGCTCTAGTCACTAACTCTTCCCAGTCTTTAAAGGCACATAATTATTATGCAAGATTTTCACCTTTATGAAGCCAATTCGATGGTAAACGAACTTGTAATAGGCGAATCATTCACCTAGCTATACAGCAAAGATGTAGCGAGTCCCTACCGAGAAAACCAGCCATGCAGCTTCTAAGAGTGCCGCCCTGGCCCCACCAAAACTCGCGAGAATCTGAAACAGTAGATATTAGGGGTTTGCACGGACGTCACGTTCTGGCCGGTAACCATGGTAACCCAGCACACGCGGCCATATTGGCGATACTCAGTGAATGAAGTACAATGGAGTATTATGCACTTTGGATATCTTACGTGATTGTAGCCGTGTCTAAACAACAGAAAATCTCATCAAAATGCGTCTAAGATGCAAAGGCAAGGGTTGGGTGAGGGAGACGAAGTACCAAGTTCAACCACAAGCGCCCCCTTCCTCTGATAACTTCTGACATTATTCTCCTTTTTCCCTGTTTTTTTAATGACTTTTGGAAGTTGATACCTACACCAGATGTTTTTCTCAGTCAGACCTAACCTAAAACACGGCAATAATTAACCATTTTCCTTGACGATGTTAGGGATTTACTTCAGTGCCTAATGCTTTCTAATGAGGCGAATATCTCCAATATGGCAACGTCCAGATCTGATGACACGCCGTGCAAACCCCTAATAGTTGTCAGTAGATATAGTTCTATGGATATATCTTTTGCCTGTTGTTAATCATTCACCTCCACAACAAAAGCATTTGCATTGTGTACAGGGGGGATAAGTCGTGAGAAGTTTGATATTTACAATAGCAGAGTAACACATATACATCGTGACTCTAGAAGGAGCTCTAAACTCGCCAAAAATACCTAAACCTGCATAGTGTACCTTTAAATTTGTGTCACGTTTATTCTACTCTTTATGTGTGTTTTGTTCTGTAAGTGATTCCATGTCATTCATGCCAAATAATTCACCCTTCTCAGGGACACTTGATGATGAAAAAGGTATGAAGACATTTTCACAGAGTAAACTCAATAAATCTATTGTGTTCTATTAATTTTGCAGTTCTACTGTGGCTATTGCTGCCATTATGGAAGGCCCGTAGATCTTCCATACAATTCACAAACCCAACAACCTCAACATGTTGCTCAACTCTATGGCTGTGGACAAGTTGTGCATTATCATTTTTCCTCTTACAGCTATCTGATATTATAAAACCACACACTCTCAGGCCGAAACGTTGGTGTCAATAAACAAGAAGAAAGCGATAGAGTGTGCAGTGACCACGTTTTTTATAGTTTATTTTCCCTTGGCCTTGTTATTTATAAGTTAGCTGATATTAAACATAATTTCATATCTAACTCAATTCCTCAGCAGATGAGGCCTGTGTGATATAAAAAGATATGACCACAGAGTTTTGTGCTCTCTGTTCTACTGTTGGAAGAAGAAAAGGTATGCATCTCATTTTCATGTGATCAAAGCTAATGAACCATCATAACCATGGAATGTCAGTCAATGAGAGACCATACCAGTTCTAAAGTTTTTAGTATGATATTCCTTCTGAGGGGTTTTTTGTTTGTGAGAGATTCCTGTCATTGATACCAAGAACTCGTTCCTCTCAGGGACATCCTGCTGAGAGAAAATGGCCTCAGCACTTCCGATGGGTCAAAACAGCTAGCTGCAAGTCTCTCAACCCTATGGCTCTGGATATATGGCTGCCTCATCTGTGTGAACCATTTTCATCTGAAACTAATGTCACATGATAAGTTTTACAGTAATCTCCCATTCACTTCCTGAATAGAGGAGGCCTGTACAAGATAGAGAGATATTATCCACAGCACTTATTGGTCTGTGTGAGAATAAGGGGATTCAGAACGTGTCAGTCTCAGAATGGAGGTGGGAAGACTGGTCCCATTTTTGCTGTCGATCCTCATCAGCGGTGTAAACTGTCACCGGGACCTGGAGTCATTAATGTTTGCAGTACCTGGAGTAGATGCTAAGTTTCCCACAAAGGATTTGAAGCCTGCTGATTACTACGTGCTGTACAGGGTTTCTACAGACGGAGATATGCCTCTGTTCAACACTTCTCAGCCTGATGGATCTTATTCAAAGGAGCATAATGTCACATACTACAAAGTGTCATTTGACAATTTTGAGCAATTTCAACTACAAGTCATCAATGCCTCTTACAGTGGAAAGTACCAGGTTGAAGGCTGGATTGGTGGAAACATCACAGTCCAGAGGAACTACTCCCTGCTTGTCTGTACTACACAAAGATTCAAAATTGTACACGTTGGAGGAACTTTTCATTCAGTTCAGTTGTGTGGATCAGACTCAGGAGAGCAGGAAGCTGCAGAAATACAACTGTACAGGAGAGCTAGTGACTGTAACAGATGGCACGGACCAAGAAGTCTGGTTTTGGACACCAACTCATCCATGGAGAGACTCCCTGAAGACCTGAGGGGTAGACTGCAGGTTGACCTTAGTAGTTCATCAGTCATCCTCCAGGGTAAAAAAGGAGAGCATTTATGTCATGAATATGAGTGTCTGATTTGGCGTAGAGATCAGTGCCAAACCTGGAGAATCACATTAGTACGGCATCACATTAAACTCTACTTGACCGCTGGAGAGCAAGTGACTCTTCCCTGTAGTGCCAATGCCACGTCTCCTCATCAGGTCTACTGGGAAACTCCCTCTGGTAACATCACTGTTCTGTCTGAGGACCCCTCTCATGTTCCTCTCAATGAGACTCCGGAGATGTACATGCTGAACGGCAGCCAGACCGGAGACTACTCCCTCATCATCATCCCCTCTTTTAAACCACAAGAAGGCTATTACTACTGTGCTCACCAGAGAAGATTAATGAGCTATTACATTGCTGCTTGCTTTAATTTCTTGAATGAGACTGCTATATTTTCCAACAATGCATCCATTAAACTAGACTGCCCACCAGATTCTTTTGACGTCCAGTGGTATCGTCAGACAGTTGCAGGGGTAAAAGAGTTGATTCTGGACTCTAACAAAGCTGTGCTTTTACCTGAGGATCTGAGAGGCAGAGTGAACACTTCAGCTTCTCCATTCTCTCTGGTCATATCCAACCCCACAGCTGAAAACAGAGGTGTGTACACATGCAGAAAAGGGCTGGAAGGCTTTTTCTGCTCTGAGAAAAGCATCCACCTGCATTACAAGGATCCTTACGGCGTTGACTCTCCTTTCTACAGAGCGTACGCTTCTCTGATGGTCTGTGGGCTGCTGGCGATACTCTCATCTGCTGTGATCTTCTTGGTGTATCTGAGGAACAGAGGAGGAGACCAGGCCTCCCAGGAGACCCTGAGGAGAGACACTGAGACTCCAGGACAGCCGAGCAGAGAGGGGCAGCAGAGAGGAGATGGAGCCCTCCCTGATGACATGGAGATGGAGCCCTCCCTGATGACATGGAGATGGAGCCCTCCCTGATGACATGGAGATGGAGGAACTCAGCGACTAACCCCACACGCATCAGCCTCAGACAGCTCCACCAGTTCATGTGCTAAAGGACTTCAGACTTGAGAAACAATTGTGAGTTGCAGTAGTTACTATAATTTGCTAGTTTTTTTATAGTCTACTCAGTATCTAAACCCACACGCATCAGCATATTGCATATGCTTCAAAAAGTGGAAATGTCTGATCACTTGTTCAGATTTCATCACCATTTTCTTCATCAAATAACTTGTCAGGTTTGACAAAAAAAATATGTCTATTTTTACAGTATATGTAAAACCACTTGTTCTGCTTCATGTTATTTATGAAAAAATGAGGACATGGCTGTCTCATCCCTAGCTGCAGCCAGTTTCCTGACACCTACTCACTCACTTCCTGAACATACAAGGCTTGCACAACACACAGAGATATTAATCACAGGGCATATTAGTCTGTAAAGCACATTGAATGACCTCTATGTACGAAATGCGCTATAAATAAACTTGACTTGACTTGTGTGAGAGAGAGGGGATTCAGAATGTGTGTGAACATCACTGAGAGCAGTAGTGAGTGTGAGAGTCTCAGAATGGAGGTGGGAAGACTGGTCCCATTTTTGCTGTCCATCCTCATCAGCGGTGCAAACTGTCACCAGGACCCTGAGTCATTCGCATTTGCCGTGCCTGGAGAATACACAAGCTTTCGCATACGAAACCTGGATCCTGCTGACTACTACGTGCTGTACAGTGTTTCTACAGACGGAGACCTGCCTCTGCTCAACACTTCTCAGTCTAACAGTTCATATTCAAAGGAGCGTGATATCACATATACCAATGTAATAATGGAATCACCAATGTTTGATATCAAATCCTCTGACAGCGGAGAGTTCCGGGTGGAAGGCTGGCTGGGTGGGAACATCACAGTCCAGAGGAACTACTCCCTCATCGTCTGTTCTGCAAGAGAGTTTTTTATCCCTCTTCACACCTTGATTGGCGGCAGCATTCATATTTGTGGATCAGAGTCAGTGGAAGGAGAGGCAGCGACAATACAGGTGTACAGGGAAACGAGTCAATGTAAAACAGGGTATATCAGACATGAGGCCCCAAAAAGCCTAGTTTTGGACACCAACTCACACAATCTCACCAAATCCACGGAGAGACTTCCTGAAGACCTGAGGGGTAGACTGCAGGTTGACCTTAACAGTTCATCAGTCATCCTCCATGAGATAACTGAAGAAGATTTCTGTCATTTTTACGAGTGTCTGATTTGGTCTAGAGGTCAGTGCCTAAATCTCAGATCCACAACAGTGTTTTATACAGTAATACCCGTCCGCCACAGACTTGGAGAGCAAGTGACTCTTCCCTGTAATGCCAATGCCACGTCTCCTCATCAGGTCTACTGGGAAACTCCCTCTGGTAACATCACTGTTCTGTCTGAGGACCCCTCTCATGTTCCTCTCAATGAGACTCAGGAGATGTACATGCTGAACGGCAGCCAGACCGGAGACTACTCCCTCATCATCCCCTCTTTTAAACACCAATATGGTGAGTATTTTTGCAGCTGTACTCACCACAAAGTGTTAGTTAAATATATTACTTTTGGTTGTTCTGGTAAAAACGTCATTGCCATATTTTCGAACCATGAAACCGTCAAACTAGACTGCCCACCAAATGCTTCTGACGTCCAGTGGTATCGTCAGAAAGTAGCAGGTGTAAAAGAGTTGATTCTGGACTCTAAAGACAAAGCTGTGCTTTTACCTGAGGAGCTGAGAGGCAGAGTGAACACATCAGCTTCTCCATTCTCTCTGGTCATATCCAACCCCACAGCTGAAGACAGTGGTGTGTACACATGCAAAACATGGAAATATAGTACTGATTTCTGTGCAGAGACTTCCATCCACCTGCATTACAAGGATCCTTACGGCGTTGACTCTCCTTTCTACAGAGCGTACGCTTCTCTGATGGTCTGTGGGCTGCTGGCGATACTCTCATCTGCTGTGATCTTCTTGGTGTATCTGAGGAACAGAGGAGGAGACCAGGCCTCCCAGGAGACCCTGAGAAGAGACACTGAGACTCCAGGACAGCCGAGCAGAGAGGGGCAGCAGAGAGGAGATGGAGCCCTCCCTGATGACATGGAGATGGAGCCCTCCCTGATGCCATGGAGATGGAGCCCTCCCTGATGACATGGAGATGGAGCCCTCCCTGATGACATGGAGATGGAGCCCTCCCTGATGCCATGGAGATGGAGGAACTCAGCGACTAAACCCACACGCATCAGCCTCAGACAGCTCCACCAGTTCATGTGCTAAAGGACTTCAGTCTTGAGAAACAATTGTGGGTTGCTGAGGTGTTTTTTTTTCAATCTACCTTTTTTCAATAGGCTACTTAGAATTGTATGTACAAACAGCTTATTTCATACCAATATGTGTTTCCTTCTGACTATTTGACGCCATCTGTTGGCTGATGGTCTTATGTAATCTGATAGACATGATATATGTGCTAAATCTGACCAGTTTAAGATGTGCTTCATGCTTATTCAACTAGCTACTCAAGATGTGTGTTCAACAATTCAGAGTTTGGTCAATGTTTTAGATACCTACATTAATTACAAATATTTGATTTTTAAACATTTCACATTTCAACTGTCCTATTAGTTTGTGTTGTTAATATTCTATCCTTTGTAGTAATCATGCCGTTCACTCTTTATTGTAATATTGTGTGCTTTTGATGAGGATATGAGTATGAAAAAAAATATTAATGCTATTTGTCTCAATTATTTTAAATTTCAGGCAAAATAAAATCACTCACAAATAATGTCAGTTAATTGCTTGTCTGTTTTTCCAACAACCTTATCTGAGTGATGAGGTTAAAACAAGACTGATGTAAAGAGATTGAGGAGGTTACTACATTCATCTCCTGTCATTGGGACTGTAACATGTGATTGTGAACATGTTGTATATCTTCCAACTTCTAACAAGGAACATTTTCAAATTATGCTCACTGGTGATTCGTCTAGATACCATACAAGACATTAAAACTAACATCCTCTTTCAGTCTTAACCGATGTCACACACTTTACTGCATCTTCTGTACACCCTGTTCCCCAGTCTCTCCCTCTGATTGTTTATCATTTCTTAGAATAAGATACAGTAAAATATATCACAATATATCACAAACCATCACTTATCAATTATTCATACTGGGTACATCCTTCTGGCTCATCAACCGACAATTTAATTCATCCTGATTCCTGACTAAATTCGTTGTCCAGGCAATGTAGTAGTAGAGCATATATGACTAGGCAAATATGACCACAGCTGCAGCAATACTCCATGTATTCATCAGCAGACGTGTGAGGGAGCCCTGTGTGTGTAGATGACCCAGCTGCATCTGGACAGTGAGGAGACGCCCACGATGCTCAGAGCTCTGGACTTTCCCCTCTAACCCCCGCAGACCTGTCTTCACGAGCTAGGCTACTGGGAAGGGCTAGAGAAGGCCTTTGAGGTACTGAACACAAAACAGCTTTTGTTGAATATACTGTAACACAGACTGGCTCCAGAGAAGTTTCATGTGAAGGATTTCCTCTTCTGAATGAGTAAAGTAAACCCCATTAAAATTATCCAAATACTTGTGGATGAAACCTTACTGCCATTTTTTAAGCATTACACTATAAGGCCAGCAGATGGCGATATGGTACCACTTTAAACAGAGCCATCTATATTGAGTTTGGCCAGCTAGGGAATCGAATGGACTTCTGTCCCGTTATGTGATTGGTTCTGAGGCGGTCATGTTTCGTGAACGGCATGTTTCATACCAACATTCATCAGATCACCATTAACATAGTACAGTGAATAGTGGAAAAATATCTAAATAAATAAAAAATATAATTAAAAAGCCCAACTGTTGCACATATTGCAACAGTGCAAGACTGCGAAGCAGAAAAAACATTGACAAACATTGATAGTAACATTTAGAGGCCTGTTAATGGTAAAAATAAGCTATTTTATTCAACATAGCATATTCGCCCCATAGACACTGCAGATTAGAATCATCTGACGTTGGTCTTAAACATGGCACCCATGATTTGAGTTGTCCGAACTCTCTCTGACTTTAAAACCGTAGATAGGCTCAGAATTTTCTGCAAAAAAATTGTGATTTGAAAGATAACTGATAATTCAATCCACACTTTGCATGGAATTCTGATTTGAAAGTGCATTTTCCTGTTTTTTTGATGTTCCTTCTCTTGTGCGTCAATTAAGGCACCACATCATTAGCAGAAGGGAAACTTAAAAAACAAAGTCTCTAAACTTCTTGGTTTGGCTTCCTGCACATATTTGAACATGTATTAAGCCTGATCTATATTGGTGGTGGTGGTATTTGAACATGTATTAAGCCTGATCTATATTGGTGGTGGTGTATTTGAACATGTATTAAGCCTGATCTATATTGGTGGTGGTGTATTTGAACATGTATTAAGCCTGATCTATATTGGTGGTGGTGGTGGTATTTGAACATGTATTAAGCCTGATCTATATTGGTGGTGGTGTATTTGAACATGTATTAAGCCTGATCTATATTGGTGGTGGTATTTGAACATGTATTTAGCCTGGCTAGCGCCACCACTTCTCAATGAGACGTGGTCTGGGAACCAAACGTTAATTTTCTCGTATTTGAAAAAAAATGCCCAGATCCGTTTATTGGGTGCCACGAATGTCTATCAAATGTGTCTGTGCATAGCTCATCATCGTCTTGCTTTCCCCCTTGTTCTGTGATTGGTCCCCTATCTCAGGCGAAAATTTGCTCCATGGTCTCCAGGCTGCCTTAGCAGCGTGAATCAAATCGCGCGCAAGGCAGCATGGGAACACCCAGGCTAACATGTATTAAGCCTGATCTATATTGGTGGTGGTGTATTTGAACATGTATTAAGCCTGATCTGGTGGTGGTGGTGGTATTTGAACATGTATTAAGCCTGATCTATATTGGTGGTGGTGTATTTGAACATGTATTAAGCCTGATCTATATTGGTGGTGGTGGTATTTGAACATGTATTAAGCCTGATCTGGTGGTGGTGGTATTTGAACATGTATTAAGCCTGATCTATATTGGTGGTGGTGTATTTGAACATGTATTAAGCCTGATCTATATTGGTGGTGGTGTATTTGAACATGTATTAAGCCTGATCTATATTGGTGGTGGTGGTGGTATTTGAACATGTAATAAGCCTGATCTATATTGGTGGTGGTGTATTTGAACATGTAATAAGCCTGATCTATATTGGTGGTGGTGTATTTGAACATGTATTAAGCCTGATCTATATTGGTGGTGGTGTATTTGAACATGTATTAAGCCTGATCTATATTGGTGGTGGTGTATTTGAACATGTAATAAGCCTGATCTATATTGGTGGTGGTGTATTTGAACATGTAATAAGCCTGATCTATATTGGTGGTGGTGTATTTGAACATGTATTAAGCCTGATCTATATTGGTGGTGGGGTATTTGATTGGACAATGACGAGTACAGCGGAATTGAGTGGAAAGGGGAGAGATGGGGAGGTGGGTCAGGAAACCCGCAAACCTGGCAAAACTGGACACCCCCCCGCCCCCCTCTGGACACTAGGGCCCGTTTGTGGTTAAGTTAAAACCCACGGCATCCCTCTCCTGGAGGCATATGTGGGTACTGACAAGCGTGCGTGCGTGCGTGCGTCTAGAGCATTGTACTCTTAATGCTGAATCTGGAACGAGAGAACCGGTAACAACCAGTTGTAGTTGTTTTGTCCGTAGACGAGTAATGTATTTACACAAATGGACACACCCATTTTCCATGGTAACACACTAAAAACCAAAACAGAGACCTATAAAAGTGCTCGACAGGTTTCTATTAGACATTCGTGTGGAAGGGATAAAAGACCCATGTGTCTCGTGTGAAGTTATTTCCTGGCATTTATTGTCATTAATTCTTTTGACAGAACTGTACAATTTGTACCCAAAGATCATACAGCCTTTTTTTTCCTTAAAAAGAGCAACATCCAAAGCAGCCAAAAAACACTCCAGGAGCAAAATAAAACAAAAAGAAAAAACAAATTTACAAGGAAAAAAAGAAGTTAAGGAAACAAAAGATAAACCTTTGTACAGAATGAAATGTTTTTTTTTTTTTATTTGATATTTGAAATTACGATTCTGTACAGCAAATATACAGGTACATCTCTACAAGAACTTTATTTTATTTTCTGTGTGAGTTTATTCTTCCTGCATAGGATTCTGTACATAGCGGCATGTCTAGATTTGGTTATTTTTGTGCATTCAACATTAGTATGTAGCCTTGGGGGTCTGGGAACACTAAATCTCATTGATGGATACACTAAAATTACATTCTTGTGACTAACCTGCTCATCAAAGAACAAAAAAGGATGACGGAGCTATACCCTCGCATATCTGGTTTTTCTTCTTTTTTTTTTTTTTTTTTTTTAAAAGAAACTTTGAAACAGAAAAGCGATCACCCCTGTGCTTTAGACCTACCAAGCATCTAAGCAACGTTATTTCATTATTTGTTGAGACATCTTCCCAGGCAGCCCCAAACCTTTGGACCGGTTCTAGTCCTGGTTGGGAGCAGATGGTTCAGTCCTAGAACTCTTACAGTGGCAGTCCAACAGAACACCGGTGCCATGCCAAACCTGACTCCGTTCCAAAGCAAGGGGCCATGCAGGTGTGTTTCAGAGATGGTGCCTGCTGGCGCCCCCTGGTGGCACCTACAGTAACACGGGGCCAGACACAGGGCTTGGTCTCCACTGCCATTAAGCAAATCAGGACAACTTCATTAGTCACTTGATAAGCTAAACAGGTTAGCAGTGCTCTACCAGAATCTTCATTGGAGGAAAAAAAAAAAAAAGAAAAAAAGAAAAAAAAAAAGGCCATGTTCACTCTTCCACTCAGTGTCTCTCTTGGGCTCTCTTCTGTCTTGCCAAATCTTCATCATCATCATCTTCTACATTCTTCTCTAACCATTTTCCAATCCATCCAGGTTCATTTATTACTTGTCTCTCTCCTATCTTAAAACTATCGGTTCTCTCCTCTAGGAAACACCCTCACATCTCAACAAGCCTGGGCGCAGTCCAAGCCAACATCTCCAGCTCTCCAAATTCCCTCCTTCCTTCCCCAAAAGAAGTCTTTTTGAGAGGACTTCACTTCACTGTGGCCCATCAGGGCTCTGGATACTGGTGCTGCTTTTTTTGCCCCCTCTTTTCCTCCTCCTCTTCCAAACCCATCCCCCCTTCTCTTCTCTTTCTCAGTGTCTTTTATTCTGTCCATCTCTCTCACACTTAAGCTTTTTTGTTTTGCGTGGGGGGGGGGGGGGGGGGGGGTGTGGCCTTCAGCCGAGGGGGTGTGCCTGTAGCATAGTGATGGGAGGAGTCAGTGCAGGCCCTCAGTAGGAGATGATGCTGGTGGAGGCGGGGCTGGAGGAGGAAGGACCGCCGAGCTGCAGGTTGCCCGACGAACTGGAGCGCCTCATGTGGGGCAGCAGGTACGTGTCACTGCCCAGTTGCTGGACATCGAAGCGGGTCCTCCTTCTTATAGGCCAGACAGCGCCGGATAAAAGCCTGAGAGAGAGAGAGAGAGACGAGAGAGAGAGAGAGAGAGAGAGAGAGAGAGAGAGAGAGAGAGAGAGAGAGAGAGAGAGAGAGAGAGAGAGAGAGAGAGAGAGAGAGAGAGAGAGATATATATGTAGGACAAGCAGGTAAGAGGGTGTGAACAAAAAGTGTTTCTGCATCACTCTGGTCTGAGTGAGGATGGAGCAACTGATGCTAGAACACAGACCAGAATGTTAAGTGTTCACAAGGTGTTTCTGCATCAGAGTTCCTAATTTTTGGGTGTGGAGTAAGGGACTGTCATGCCAGCTCATTATAGTATGGACTACTGCATGTAGAATTAAAGGAGAATTTCACTGAGTACTGTTGGTGAAAAAATCAATTTTTGAAACGGTTTTTACTCGAGTTACTGCAGCCAAAAGCTAAAACTGCCAGGCAGCTACAGTACTACACTCTAGGAGCAGGAGGGCAAGAACATGGGGGCAAGAACATGGGGGCTCATGTTCATGCCCCCAGAGTGTAGCACTGTAGCCGCCGGAATGCTCCTTTAATGCTCCGAGCAGCAGGTGCATTAAACTTCTTTTTATCACGGAGACAGACATCTTCTCCCCCTGCTAAGGGCACTTAACTTTCATGTCTACCAACTAGTCTGAAGTACCTACAGATTTGTTTTTTCCCTTTCCCACAAATCTTGCTAATCTTACTCTGCCCACCTAAAATAGAGCATCTTACGCCACTAAGGCAACCCAAATTGGAGACCGATAATGCAACCCTTCAAAAATTCGCCCAGTTCATGGACATGACCCAGAAAACAAAAACACACACAAAACAAACACATCTTCCAGGAACACACCCATTTTCCACCCAGACTGATTTCTGCCTTTGAATGAAGAGGCCGTAGTGGCTGTGGCGGTAGTGGCTGTGTGTGGGTGGGTGGCGGGGTGCTGGTGTCTCACCTTGGCCTCGTTGCTGGCTACCGGCTTGACGGGGAACTGCACCTCTGTGGCTTTGAGGATGGTGTTCTCCTGGAGGATGTCCTGCTGGGACTGGTTGTGCCCAAACGGCTGGAGGAGGAGAGCAGATGATGACAAATTACACAATGTAGTATTTCAAATGCAGCATCCTGAAGAGAGAGTGTGTGTCTGTGCGCACACACACACACACACCTCTTTCCAAAGTGACGTACAGTACTCTAGAGTAGAAACACACATGGAATGTGCTGTGCCAACCTGATGCCAGGGTTCCACTGGGCATACGGTGACACGGCACACTGGGAGGGACGCAGTGGGGTGTGTGGGTAGAATGGTGAAAGGCAAGCACCTTAAGAGTGAGTGAGTGTTCTACAATGGTTTTCACCCACTGCCGTGACCCAATATCATTATTAAATGTTATTAACATTTTTTGTTACATTCAGACATCTTCTCAAGACCGCTAGCTGCCCATTCCGTCAGTACGCTGTAAAAACGAAACCTTGTGTGGAGTTTTTCCTCGCTACCTTGGGTATGTTTCACTTGGACCTTGGTTTATATATAATGCTAAATACAAACAAATGCGACCCTCCTGTGCAATCGCTGACTGTATATTTAAGGCACTGAACTTACCTTTCTCCCATAGAGGCACTGGAAAAAGATGACCCCCACAGACCAGACATCCACTTTGTTGGAGATCTTAGGAGGCTCCTTCCCCACCACAAAACACTCAGGGGGCAAGTACCTACGAGAGAGAGAGAGCGAGAGAGAGAGAGAGAGAGAGAGAGAGAGAGAAGCAGTTTAGAGGTGTTCACGGGATGAGTGCAGCATTTAAGAGCATTATAAGAGTGACTTCCGACTTCCGTTAAAAATGCAGCTGGACTCGTGCTGCAGTTTGTGCTTGTGGGTCTCTTCAGTCCCATGTGATTGTGAAGAGCCCAAAGCTAGGAGACCATGCCTGTAGGAAAGGCCTGCTCTCCCAGGGGAGTCCCGTGAGCCCCATGGGTCGTGACAAACAGTGAAAACTCTTTTCCCAAAGCCCTGAAATGCTTTCTTTTGTCCACACGCCAAAAAATATTTAGTTTACCGTCATAGAGGAGTAAGTGAAACCCATTTCTTATAAAGTATTCGCCGATTAATCTAATCGATCAATCAATTTTGTTGCCGAATCCCTTTCTTCATTGGAGTCACG
>NC_055958.1:12589652-12594652 GCF_018492685.1 Alosa sapidissima
TACTGCTCAGTGTGTAGTAGACTATAACTCTCACTTTAGCCTGCAGCTGTGTGTGTGTGTGTGTGTGTGGCTGAGACGTGAATGAGGGGCTGAACAGCTGGCTTTCATCAAACAGGCAGTACACACACACACACGTACACATACGCATGCATGCACACACACACACATAATAAAACAAAATGGCCTTCTCCATTCCCCACATATCTATGCATGTTTTCCTTGAAGCAGCCCTTCCAGAGAGAAAGAGAGAGAAAGAGAGAAAGAAAGAAAGAAAGAAAGAGTAAAAGTGTGTGTGTGTAGCCCTTACTATGCATCACACACACACACACACACGCACACAGATAAACTCTGACTACTGTACAGACTCCAGCTGCTCTGAGTGTAAAGAATCCGGTGCGTGAAAATAAACAGAGCTAAGTGCTCTCTAAACAGCAGGCTGTGTGTGTGTGTGTGTGTGTGTGTGTGTGTCAGAAAATAAGCGCTAGCATATGCATAACACTATGAGAGAGAGTGTGTGTGTGTGTGTGTGTTTATGCCTCTAATTTTGGCATGCAGACATGAATATATGGGTGCACACATATGTGTGTGTGTGTGTGTATGTGTGTGTGTGAAGGCGAGGGGTATGAGTGTTGGCCTTGTTTGTGCATGTGTGTGCTATTACATAAATACATAAATGGTGTGTGTGCTTATGTGTGTTTATGATTACATGAATAAAGCTGCTGTGTAGCCAAATGTGTGATGCAAGGTGTGTGTGTGTGTGTGTGTGTGTGTGTGTGTGTGTGTGTGTGTGTGTGTGTGAGAGAGAGAGAGAGCGAGAGAGACAACATGTACATGAGAGAAAAAGACAAGTGCGTGTATACAGGGGATATCTGTGTCTTGTATGTGGGTTGACAGGTGCAGAGGCTGATTAAATGTGCGAGTGGCTCATCATTGGGGGGGGGGGGGGGGGGGGGGGTATGGGGGGCATCTGTGTGTCTGACATCTGTTCAGCAGCTCACTAGCGCACAGGAGGAAACACACACACACACACACACACACACACACACAGAGAAAGAGAGAGAAATATACCCATACAGGGTTCTCTCGTGTATACACACACACACACACGCACAAATCACACCTACAAGTACACACAAATGAGTCTCTCACACACTCAGTGTTGCGACCAGACACCCCCCCCCCACCACCACCACCATCTTGTTGCTGCCCTCAAATTCTAGTTCAGATTCAAACCTTTATTGACATTCCCATTACAAAAGCTAAAATACACAACCAAAACCCATTATATACACATATAATATGCAGTATGTTACACTTACACACACACACACCTAACTCACTCAATACCCTCTCTTATTGCCACTCAGACATATATACTTCCACACTAGAAGAGATACAATTACCCTCACACACTCCCACTGTTGTTCACTGATTTATTGGCCAAGCAGGTGGACTGTGAAAGATGTGTGTGTGTGTTTGTGTGTGTGTCTATGCGCTTGTGCACATGCGTGTGCAATGCATGTATGTGTCTGTGTGCACAAGGACAGATTTTGTTGGGAGATGGTGCATCCAATAACCACCTCAACAAGGTTCTGAAATCTCTTCCCCACACACACACACACACACACACACACACCTGCCTTTAATCTTTGGCTCAGACACCACTGACAGGCTCCCAGGAAGAAGCTTGCGGATGTCTACATGTTCCAGCGCCACCCACTCTCTCTCCCCTCCACTAGAAGCCTGCAGCAGCCAGAGAGCTCCTAATCCCTCTGCTGCACAGCTACCATCCCGCTCACAGCATGGCTACAACACCAACGCTATAGAACCACACAGAACATGTAGAACTCTCCTCCCGCTCACAGCATGGCTACAACACCAACGCTATAGAACCACACAGAACATGTAGAACTCTCCTTCCGCTCACAGCACGGCTACAACACTAACGCTACAGAACCACACAGAACATGTAGAACTCTCCTTCCGCTCACAGCATGGCTAGAACACCAACACAATAGTGTCTGTGTGTGTCTGTGTGTGTGTCCACTGCTAGTGCAGCGCGCTAACGCTAACAGGCAGCTGGGAGGGCCGGGGCATCCGGCAGGTGCACAGCATGACTGACCACCCTGAGCTGAGCTGAGCAGGCACAGCAGGGGGGCGCTCCACGCCACGCTCTACGCCACGCTCTACGCCACGCCACCCTCTACGCCACGCTCTACGCCACCCTCTACGCCACCCTCTACGCCACGCTCCACGCCACCCTCTACGCCACCCTCTACGCCACGCTCTACGTCACGCTCTACGCCACGCTCTACGCCACGCTCTACGCCACGTTCTACGCCACCCTCTACGCCACCCTCTACGCCACGCTCCTTGCCAGCCTCCCATCCCCTCAGCGCCATTTTTTTGTCTGTTAATATACAAGCTGAAGAGATAAATATTTGCAAGTAAGCAGATTAATATTACCTGTTGCCATCACCTGTGCGACTAAGAAGCATTTTTGATCAGGCATACCTCAGACTCCTTGTCACTTAAGGATCCCAGGCTGCCGAAACTGTGATTTGAACATTCATTGTTTGTCAAGCCCTGCAAAAGAAACAGAGACAATCCAAGCTTTATTTGTTGGAACAGCCTACCTACACATTTAATACCACATTACCAAGGTTAAAGGTTAAAGGAGAATTTCGGTGATTTTTCACACAGCTCTCCGTTTCTCAAGGTCACAGGTAGGCTCTACCTCACTCGAGTTGCTGCAGCCAACGACCAGGGCAGCCAGGCAGCTATAGTGCTATAGTCTGGGGGAATACACATGGGGCAGCTACGCTATAGTCTGGGGGCATGTTCATGGGGCAGCTACAGTGCTATAGTCTGGGGGCATGCACATGGGGGCAGCTACAGTGCTATAGTCTGGGGGCATACACATGGGGCTGCTACAGTGCTATAGTCTGGAGGCATGCACATGGGGGCAGCTACAGTGCTATAGTCTGGGGGCATGCACATGGGGGCTCATGAAATAGCCAATGAAAAAAAGCTCATGAAAAATGGCCAGAATTCTCCTTTAACTCAACTTCACATTAATCCAGGGAATATAATAACCATCACAACTGTCACAATGTAGTCAGGCTGTAACAAAGAAAACACACAGTGGTTTGAGGAAAAGCATGTCACAGGTATGTGTGTGTGTGTATATGTGTGTGTGTGTGTGTGTATAGTGTGTTGTGTATAGTGTGTGTGTGTGTGCGTCATGTATAGTGTGTGCGTCATGTATATTGTGTGTGTGCGCGTCATGTATAGTGTGTGTGTGCGCGAGCATCATGTATAGTGTATGAGGGGCCGTCTAGGCCTTAATTCATACTTGGTCTTACACACACTATCATAATCTTGCACATACACCACTATTCTCATGCACACTCACTATTATAGTCATTTTACATGTATGTATGAGAGGGTATAGTCGTGTATGTGAGAGAGTAAAGAGTATAGTAGTGTATGTGAGAGAGTATAGTAGTATATGTGAGAGAATATAGTAGTGTATGTAAGAGACTATAGTAGTGTATGTGAGAGAGTTTAGTAGTGTATGTGAAAGAGTATAGTCGTATATGTGAAAGACTATAGTAGTGTATGTGAGAGACTATAGTAGTGTATGTGAGAGAGTTTGGTAGTGTATGTGAGAGAGTATAGTAGTGTATGTGAGAGAGAGTTTAGTAGTGTATGTGAGAGAGAGTTTAGTAGTGTATGCGAGAGAGTATAGTAGTGTATGCAAGAGAGTATAGTAGTGTATGCGAGAGAGTATAATAGTGTATGTGAGAGAGAGTTTAGTAGTGTATGTGAGAGAGAGTTTAGTAGTGTATGCGAGAGAGTATAGTAGTGTATGCAAGAGAGTATAGTAGTGTATTCGAGAGAGTTTAGTAGTGTATGCGAGAAGGTATAGTAGTGAATGCGAGAAGGTATAGTAGTGAATGCAAGAGAGTATAGTAGTGAATGTGAGAGAGTATAGTAGTGAGTGTGAGAGAGTATAGTGGTGCATGCGAGAGAGTATAATAGTATATGTGAGAGAGTATAGTGGTGTGTGTGAGAGAGTTTGCATGAAACGGAAGGGAGTTTGCATGAAACGGAAGGAGTTTGATTTCTCAGTTCCTGATTGGTTTGTCAAGGTCACTTCTCTCTAGCTAGCCAATTAAAATCAAGGAAGGGGTGGGACCTACACTGTCAACAATGTTTGGGTAGACCTAGTGGTCGAGGAAAAAAAATCAGCCAAGTCCTATGTGACTAAATATTAAACTACAACTGCAAACCGAATGCAAATAACAAAGACATGAGGGGTGCCTATTATATTGTAATAGCCTAGGCTATCAGCTCCTTTTCTCTGGCGAAGTCATATTTTAGTGAACTGATCTGAAAGATTGCTACCATTGCAGTTAGCTAGTTAGCTAGCAGCATTCCAGCAACATTCCAAAAAGGACGTGCATTACAGTTTGGCTGGCAGACGTTTTTGGTAACCTTTTGGTCTGCTGTTGCCAGTGACTCGTGAGCCTGTGTCCACATCGCATTTTTTGCACTGACAGCGCTCCTTTCAGAGTGCTTCAGGTCAAGTGTTTATTGTTGCTAGGTTACCAAACTATCTACCAGCAGCATGTCATTGCTGCCTATGGCTTAATGCTAACTAACTAGCTAACTGAAATGGCAATCTTTCAGGACTCAGTTCACTAAAATATGACTTCACAAGACAAAAGGAGCTGGTATTACAATAGAATAGGTCATTTCTCGTGTCTTTGTAATTTGCATTCGGTTTGCAGTAGTGGTTTAATATTTAGTCACATAGGACTTGGCTGATTTTTTTCCTCCACCACTAACGTTAACGTTATACGAACTGTGTTGACAGTGTAGATGCTAGGTCCCGCAGCACATTTTCAGGACTCAGTTCACTAAAATATGACTTCGTCAGACAAAAGGAGCTCATTGGCATTACAATAGAATAGGTCACCCCTAATGTCTTTGTA
>NC_055958.1:12599652-12619652 GCF_018492685.1 Alosa sapidissima
CACTTCGCGATTTTCGGCCAGTGAAATTTCGCCTCGGTGGCGTGACGGCCAAACCGCTAACCTTTTGACTGCAGTGTCTAGCCAGTGGTGGCAAGCGAGCTAATTAGGCTAATCAGCTAGTTCAACAAAACAACTTCTGTTTACCTTTACTGACTGTATGGAGGGGAGATGTAACGCACACCAAGATGAGGTGCTGGCTACCGGTGTGTATAACTTAAGTCAGAGAAAGAAGTGCCGCACACTAAAAAACATTTAATAGGCGATAACGTTTCGGCCTACAAGGCCTTCATCAGATCGCATGTATAGCTTTACTGACTGATCACCGAAACAGTTAAATCGAGGAGAGCAGTGATGTTGAAATAGTTGACCATGGGAGGGGGCAGGGAGAGAGAAGACAGGAGGGTAGAATAGTTGGAAGAGTGGACCATGGGAGGGGGCAGGGAGAGAGAAGACAGGAGGGTAGAATAGTTGGAAGAGTGGACCATGGGAGGGGGCAGGGAGAGAGAAGACAGGAGGGTAGCATAGCTGGACTTGCTGCGGCTGCACTCGGTCTCCTTGATCTTAGAAAGTCAGTGTGCTACCATCACACACACACACTATACATGACGCACACACACTATACATGACGCGCACACACACACACACTATACATGACACACACACTATATACATGACGCACACACACTATACATGACACACACACACTATACATGACTGACGCACACACACACTATACATGACGCGCACACACACACTATACTTTCACTCAGTGTGCTACCATCATTAACCCTGCATTAACCACCACATACTGCTCTCATTACCATATCAACCGCTATCTGGGCCTTGACCTCCAGTTGCCTGATCCTATGCCCACTTCACCTTTCACATGAAGTGGATTTACACACACACACGGATCATCAAAGCGATAGTGAACATAATAAATATCACTCCATCTCAACACAAAATACTCCTCTACTACGAATTCTACACTTTTAAAAATCAATCATAACCACACGTACACGGACATGCACCCGCACGCACACCCACTTTCATATCTTCTGCTATTCATCATTCCATATTCCACGACGACACTCTCATCATTCACAATCACAATCTCAGTCTCTCAAGAACGTCAAATCTAGGCTATGGATTAGGACACTGTTGACTAGGGCTGCAGCTATCGTTTCTTTTTGTAATCGATTAATCTAGCACTTTATCGATCGATTAATCGGATATTTTTTTTTTTTGCATTTTTAAACGACCAAAACAAATAATGCATAACGAAAATGACATTGCTGTAAAATGATCAAGCAATTGGCACAGAGGTATTTATTCTAACTCCAACATTTGGCTCCAAAACTAAGCCCATTTATTGCAATTTACCCATTTAGTGTTTATAAGTGCCAGTGCCAACAATTAAATAATGTTCAAAATGTTCTCTGTAAAATTGCAACCTCTTGTGCATGACTTAGCTGGGTGAACAAAGCTGTCCATATTATGTTGTTAAGTAATGGGAGGGAGAAGAGGGGAAGCAATTTAATGTATTAATATGCACAACAGGCTCTAATCTAGACCTGATATCAAAGTAAATATCTGTTTTATGTAGATTTCTACACCTGCAGCATTTGGCATTAGGCTACTAACAAATAATTTCACCATTACTAAAAATAGCCTACCATTAGGCTACTAACAAATAATTTTATCATTAGGCTACTAAAAAAATTATTTCTGGGGTGAGCCCTAGGTTACCATTTGCTATGGCTAGGTTACCATTTGCTATGGTAACCTAGCAACCTGTGTGTGTGTGTGTGTGTGTGTGTGTGTGTGTGTGTGTGTGTGTGTGTGTGTGTGTGTGTGTGCACGCGTGCGGTGCGTGAGGGAAGATGAGGGTGCATGCATGTGAGGGGTTCTTTTTTAGGCATACTGTCTTGCAATTGAACGTGAATAAGTTTACTAGGCTACTTAAAAACATCAAAGCTAAACATTATATCACGACATCGCTACAAATACAGTATGTGATTAAAATCAGCCAACAGGCTACGTAGATAGATAGATAGATAGATAGATAGGGTAGATAAATTGATAGATAGCCTACATTATAGACGCTTGGTGAAACAGTATGGAGTAAAAACTTGAAAACTTTATAGACATTCTCTGTCATTTATGGACATCTTGACTCCGCAATCGTGCCAGCTAAATTCAGAATGCATCACGATTCACGCGCTAGTGGTGTGCTTCCTGAACAACAGTCCGTGTGGAACAATCAGATACCTGTGCGTATAGTGCGCATCATAGGAATTTATCGAGGCTTCGAGGCAGGGTTTTTGCCTCGAGTATTTTTTGTAATCGAGTTATTCGAGTAATTCGAATCTTTTTAGCCCTACTGTTGACCTTTCACTCAGACAGCAGAAATGGTCACATGGTGAAGCACACAGACCGAAGGCCCCTTCGAGATGAGAAAGGTAGGCCAAAGAGCTGCAATGTCTAGGCCGGGCCCGGGCCCGGGCCAGACCTGACCCGTAGCACAGAATCAATTTCATTTCGTTTAGACTCAAAGTCAGACGACTACGACACAGCGACAATGCAAGAAATCAAATTATAGCTAGTGATGCACCGATGTGAAAATTGTGGCCGATACCGATATTAATATTGCTGTTATGGCCGATACCGATGTTGATATATCTGTATAGAAAACACATTTTTATGATAATCAAATAAAGAGCTATTTTCCAATTTTTTTAAATAACATTTCAATAGCCTACCTTAGAACACCAGAGGATTACAATATAATCGAATATATCTGTATTATTTTATATCCCGATATAAAAAGAGAGAATACTGAATGTCTGATATTTATGACAGCACTTTATGCAGATTAGCCTATAGGTATGGCACACTATAGGCCTACTATTTATATTACAACTCTCCCTCTTTAATTCAGCTGTGTGGTTGAAGCCTGGAAATATTGTAAACAAAGTAGCATAGTTGGCTAGCTTATCATAGTCTACTGATTGGACTGTTCAGTTTCCCCATGTGTGTTTAGGTTTCAAGGTAATACTTGTTCTCCTTGGTACAGGCACTTTTGGGAAACATTGGTATTGAGATGATCAGTCAATTTGAAACCAAGAGTTTTAAACAAATATGTGCAGCATGCTAATGTTGCTAAGATCTTGTTGTTCTGTCTCCCACATTCATGAAAAGTTTGGTATGAATGTTGAGTCATGTCTCATGAAACAGTCATGAAATGCTTTATGTGCAGTTTATGTCAGCTGCTATGAATGTGTTATGAACTCACCCGTCAAGTAAAGTGTTACCAAAACTACTAATAAGAGCAGTGAGGCACATGATCCGTTGAAAGATATTTACAATGTAGTGCAAATTGTAGTTATGCAGCTGTAGTAATCACTTAAACGGTCTCTAGGCGTTTTATGAAGACCAGGGCCTGAACCCTGAACCAAGGCCACATGCAAGGACCAAACACCCTTCAACCTGAATGAAACCTTGTGCAGACTTAGGCCTAGTCCACACGTACCAAACCGATCTTTTTTTCCTCCGTCTTCCCTGGAACCGTATCAAGAATATTTGCGTCCAAACGGATCCATCTCAACACGACTCAACAAGTTACTTAATTCCCCAGGCCTATAGGTCGCACTGTTTCTTTACAGAAATTGACCAAAACTTGCGCTTTGGCTAGTGCAAGGAAACCAGAATTGTTTGTGTGGACTGATGGTGAACTGTCAACTGTAGTCAACTGTAAAACTAATAAACTTTATTTTACGGTTTGTGAAGGGTGCAGTCCCGTCCTTTATTTGGCTAACGCAGGTAGGCCTACTAATCACCTTTACTTTCTTTGGTTGCAGGATAGTCCGTGATTCACATTACTTTTGCCTGCATCAAATCGCGCATATTTGCATTCAGTGTGCTACAATCGGCTTAATGTGAGTTCTAAGCGTCTTTGTATGCTTATATCTGATTTCACTCGACTGTGAATGCATGTATATATGTTGTAAGACATGTAAAATAAATGAATGACACTGGCACTACGCACAAATGAATGTAGCCTAAACTTACACCGCACTTTCCTAATAACTTAAGTTCTCTCGCGTCACTGACAGTAGCTAGACCGGGAAAAACACCGGGAAAAACAGTGTTCAGTCCACCAAGTCATAAGCTATCGGCGCTGCGCAGCACCAGTTGTGATATTTATCTTACGGAGTGTAATCGTAGGTAATGTCATGTATGAAAACTAGTATTGTTAGGCCATACTATAAGTGCAAGTCCAGGGCAGCTGAGGTGTGGCGATGACATCATCAATACACAAGCAGGATGTGCGGTTTCGCTGTCTAAACGAATTCAAACGGGCTACGGTTTCAGATTTTTCCACTCTGGGACCAGGTTTCAAAAAAGTGCGGTTTCGGGCAGTGCGTTTACAGGATTCGTTAGGACGCTCGGCCAAGACGAAGCAAAACCTCTGCGTTTAACCTAAAAAGCGTCTCCGTGTGGACAGGCCCTTAGACTCCAGTGGGGTATTGCCCAGATCTAGCGGCAGCTACGCTAACAGAGTGGCAGGGTGGAAGAAGGGAAAAGGGCTAGCGGCGGCTACGCTAACTGAGTGGCAGGGTGGAAGAAGGGAAAAGGGCTAGCGGCGGCTACGCTAACTGAGTGGCAGGGTGGAAGAAGGGAAAAGGGCTAGCGGCGGCTACGCTAACAGAGTGGCAGGGTGGAAGAAGGGAAAAGGGCTAGCGGCGGCTACGCTAACTGAGTGGCAGGGTGGAAGAAGGGAAAAGGGGAAGAGAGCGAGAGACAGATTAAGAGGAGTTAATGAAAGGATTGTGCCTTCCCCTAACACACACACACACACACACACACTGCATCCCAGCTGAGAGCAATTTTCTCTTGGTCCGTCCGCCAGTTTACCACCCTCTTTGCTCTCTCCGTCTCCCGCTCTCTTTTCTGGGGCTCTTAATTGGCGCCGCATTCAGAGCCTGTGTCCTTCCCGAGGTTCCCACAGGACGCTGCTCCGCCTCACACTTTTAAGTCCTGCTAAATCACGGCATTTCATCGTAATTCATCTTTAAAGAGGCACACACAAACACACGCTATATGCAAATACACACACACGGTTGCGCAGCGCGCTCACACACACAAACTTGGGCACGCACAAACAGACAGACAGACACACACACACACACACAGTGGATTTTGTGTGGAATGCATTGTTTTATTATGTATGAAAGACGACCATTTCAGATTCCTGGAAGATTCTGGAGGGAGTGAGGACGCCATGTCATAAAACAGCCCAGTGAGTCGTATTTCAGCACAGAGGCCCACACTGACACAGGAAGGAAGGGATGGAGAGAGGGATGGAGGGAGGAGAGGAGAGGGAGGAAAAGAGGGAGGAAGAGAGAGAAAGGAAGAGATGAAAAGAGATGGGGAGGAAGGAAGAGAGAGAGAGCACGAAGTAGAAAGGGAAAGAGGGAGAGAAGGAGGGAGGGAGAAAGTGAGTGCTTTAGAGCATTTCTTCTAGTTTTCATCTATCTCTCATTGCTCCTTTCATCCTGTCATTTGCTCTCCAGCAAGGGTGCAACCACAGGCTCTACCAAACCCTCAGGCAGAGAGCGAGACTCACAAAAGGGCTGGTGCCTCACATGTAAACACCACACACACAGACACACACAAACACACACACACACACAGAGAGTGAGAGATCAACAGGGACAGACTTATTTAGTGGCTCTATACAAAAAATTCAAACTCACACACACACACACACCAAACACAGCTTGCTACCAGTTGCAAATGTGCAATTCTGAATGTTTTCTTGCTAGCCTAATTTCTAAGAACTAACTTTTTACTTACCTAGCCAACAAACATGTTTGATTTTGTGTGAAAGTCCATCTACTGTCCAGACCTACTGGTGTGTGTGTGTGTGTGTGTGTGTGTGTGTGTGTGTGTGTGTGTGTGTGTGTGTGTGTGTGTGTTGTTTTACGAGTGACAACACCAGGTCAAACGCCCGAGAACTGTTGGTGTCCACAAGTTGCTGTTCAGTTAAGTTATCACTAGAACTAGAGCAGAACAACATCTGTGAGTGCAGGTATTCAACATCGCCAAAAAACGTGTGTGTGTGTGTGTGTGTGTGTGTGTGTGTGTGTGTGTGTGTGTGTGTGTGTGTGTGTGTGTGTGTGTGTGTGTGGGGGTTGCAAATGTTTAAATAAACAGAGATTTTCAGCAGCCCTAGATGCAGGCCTCCAATTCACAGTGTTTCCATGACTCAAATCTCTATCTGCTCTTCTAGAGATAACCTTTGAGCTCCAAGATGAGGTGCACGAGCTTCTCAGTGGCAGAATGCAGCCTTCTCTTGCCCCAGGAGTGCCAGTTATAGCCCTACATACATTGGATGAGTGCTGGACTGGTGAAATATTGGAAAATAACAAATCAGATTCGACATTGTGGCCATGTCATTTCCTCTCGGCAGTTTATAGGCTGCATTCAGTGAAAACAAAACCACATGGTTGCATTTGTTCACTGGAAATGTCATAGGGCTATTCTTGTGAGCTAAACAGAATGGCAAGTGCTACAGTCTGAAGTTGACGACAGCTGGATTGAGTGAGTGTCCATGGTGCTTGTTTTCACCGTCCCAAAACCGGAAGTGGCCATGATATTAAATAATTGTCAAAAGCTGCCATTGACACTAATGCCTTTGGCGTCGACATATCCTACCGGAGAGAAGACATTTTTTGCTTCTGCCACCAATGCCTCTCACAACATCATGCATTTTTCTTCATTTTTTATTTCTGAATTAATATTTTTGTATTTTTGTAAACACACCACTGCTCCATATACACATACAGGCTCAATTGGAAATGATATAGACTTGGTATTGGACAGAGCTGTGCGGGGAAAGTGCGTTTAATGAGCGGACCAACTGATTCAGACCTTTGCGTTGTCACACCCCGACATAGACACACACAGTCACAGATGGTGGCTTTACACACAACATGAGAAAACACCCCGACATAGACACACACAGTCACAGATGGTGGCTTTACACACAACATGAGAAAACACCCCGACATAGACACACACAGTCACAGATGGTGGCTTTACACACAACATGAGAAAACACCCCGACATAGACACACACAGTCACAGATGGTGGCTTTACACACAACATGAGAAAACACCCCGACATAGACACACACAGTCCCAGATGGTGGCTTTACACACAACATGAGAAAACACCCCGACATAGACACACACAGTCACAGATGGTGGCTTTACACACAACATGAGAAAACACCCCGACATAGACACACACAGTCACAGATGGTGGCTTTACACACAACATGAGAAAACACCCCGACATAGACACACACAGTCACAGATACACTTTCAGACCCATGGTGGCTTTACACACAACATGAGAAAACACCCCAACATAGACACACACAGTCACAGATGGTGGCTTTACACACAACATGAGAAAACACCCCAACATAGACACACACAGTCACAGATGGTGGCTTTACACACAACATGAGAAAACACCCCGACATAGACACACACAGTCACAGATGGTGGCTTTACACACAACATGAGAAAACACCCCGACATAGACACACAGTCACAGATGGTGGCTTTACACACAACATGAGAAAACACCCCGACATAGACACACAGTCACAGATGGTGGCTTTACACACAACATGAGAAAACACCCCGACATAGACACACACAGTCACAGATACACTTTCAGACCCATGGTGGCTTTACACACAACATGAGAAAACACCCCAACATAGACACACACAGTCACAGATGGTGGCTTTACACACAACATGAGAAAACACCCCGACATAGACACACACAGTCACAGATGGTGGCTTTACACACAACATGAGAAAACACCCCGACATAGACACACACAGTCACAGATACACTTTCAGACCCATGGTGGCTTTACACACAACATGAGAAAACACCCCAACATAGACACACACAGTCACAGATGGTGGCTTTACACACAACATGAGAAAACACCCCAACATAGACACACACAGTCACAGATGGTGGCTTTACACACAACATGAGAAAACACCCCGACATAGACACACACAGTCACAGATGGTGGCTTTACACACAACATGAGAAAACACCCCGACATAGACACACAGTCACAGATGGTGGCTTTACACACAACATGAGAAAACACCCCGACATAGACACACACAGTCACAGATGGTGGCTTTACACACAACATGAGAAAACACCCCGACATAGACACACACAGTCACAGATACACTTTCAGACCCATGGTGGCTTTACACACAACACGAGAAAACACCCCGACATAGACACACACAGTCACAGATACACTTTCAGACCCATGGTGGCTTTACACACAACATGAGAAAACACCCCAACATAGACACACACAGTCACAGATACACTTTCAGACCCATGGTGGCTTTACACACAACATGAGAAAACACCCCGACATAGACACACACAGGGTCAGTAATTCTTACAAACTTACTGAATCAGCCTAAAGACCAGTGATTCTTAAACTGGAGATCACCAAAAATATGGGAGGGGGGTCGCAAAATGATTTGCAGTCTGAAGAAATACATCTTTCTAAAGGTTTTAAGACCAACATGCTTACAAACTGGGATATTCAGTAGATGTAGGCTTCCAATTCAGTGTTTCCATAATGTTGCTTTGAAAGTGTGATGCTCTGTTTACGCAAACTCAAACTTCTGCCTCTTGTAATGATGACCTTGAAGATGCTGTACACAAGCTTACCAGTAACAGAACACTGCGCAGCCGTTTTTCGCCATTGACGTTAATGGCTTTGGTGTTGACATAGGCTATGAGAGAAGACCATTTCGGTAACATTTTCCAAAGTAAAAACCCATTGCCAGTTGGAGGGGGTGGGGGGGGGGGGGTGGGGGGGTTGCGAGACTTGGCCAATGTTTTTAGGGGGGGGGGGGGGGGGGGGGTCACCAGACCACTGCTATAGACAACTTGTGCCCTACATGTGTACGCCCCTGCACGTTCGCGGACGCATACGCACGCGCACCACACGCACGCGCACACACTCACTGCACTGACCTCATGATCCCTTAAGCACACTCTCACCCAGTGACCTTTCCTAGCTGATCAGTGAGCACATATGCCCCCCTGTGACAGGCCAATGTACACATCACCGGGTCATTCAGGCATTACCCACAAGCCTGTGCACACACACACACACCTTACAT
This sequence comes from Alosa sapidissima, assembly GCF_018492685.1. Taxonomy (NCBI): domain Eukaryota; kingdom Metazoa; phylum Chordata; class Actinopteri; order Clupeiformes; family Clupeidae; genus Alosa; species Alosa sapidissima. The sequence goes on from NC_055958.1 coordinate 12,608,913, forward strand.
CGCCCTCTTTTTCTCTCTCTCTCTCTCTCTCTAACACACACATACCCCTGCAGCACTGGCAAAGCACACTCACCCAGCACTTAAACACACACACACACACACACACACACACACACACACACACACACACACACACACACACACACACATAAACGCTAAAGTAGACTACACACTCACACATATACTCTCACTAACACACATGTACAGCCTGAAGCAAAGAAAGGTCAATGTACACATCACTGTGCATCGCATTGCATCTCTCTCTCTTTCACACGCACACGACGAGAGTCGTATTTTTCTCTCTTTGGACAGAATAGAATGAAAATATGTTTCCACACAATATAAACATATTGCCGAATGTATGGATATGAAAGAAATAAACAATTGAATTACACAACTTTTTTATGTTTTTAAAAATGGAGATTTAGCGTTTTGGAACCAAACTTTTCACTTATTTCAACCAACTCTACATTCCACACTTCCCAGGAGCATGTAGACTGAGGCTCATCTTCTGCATAGCATGTGTGTGTCTGCGTGCATGTGTGTTTCAGGGGGGTTGGGGGTGACAAAGAAACCCCCTCTGTGTGAAGCATCTGTTGACCAGTAGCTGGGGTACACATACTGGAGCCCCCCCCCCCCCACACACACACACCCACTGTCTGTACTTACTGCACAGAAGCAGAGCTTTTGCCTTTCCTTCACACTACAATTTGTGTGTCCAGTGTGTGTGTGTTGTGCTTTATGCGTGACTACAGCAGGTAAAAATCATAAGAACTGTCGGTACACCAAATGACACACCACAGCATATTCGTCCACAAGTGCCCACCGAGTGCATCTCTATGATGCTCACTGCACTGCCGTCACTCGTGCGAACACGAGCAGTGCGGCTGCGTCCACGTCGATGGAGGATGGACCAGTGATCTAAACAACCACAGCCCACAGCTCTGGGTCAGGGTGGCATCTCTTCAGTGATTTAAGGTCGAGGCAAGTTTATGACCCACACAGCTCTGACTAGCCTCCCTCTGGTCAACTTGGGAGGCTGTGCAAGGCAACCCACTCCAGAGTGTGGTCTGTGCTCTCCTGTTTACCCCTCCTCCATTCCCAGGCTGTCAGAGGTCCGTGAGGGTTCCATTCGAGTGATGTCATAATGGTGTCCTTAGAGATGGGAACTAGGGGGCTGTTTGGAATGGGGCCAGTGTTCCGAACAGGAGTTGTCTTTGATCTGCTGAGCTGGAGTCATGGGCATGGGCTCTTGTGTTGCAGCCGAGGGGGTCGTGAAAGGCCGCTTGTGTGGTGAGCGAGGTGGCCATTGGGGTAAGGGCTACTGGCTGTTTGGGGGGCAACGGATGGAGGTTGGGGTGGGGGAGGGTTTAGGGGATTCCCGCCTGGGGTCTGAGCCCTTCTGGGACCCCCGCCTGGTGTTGTTATCTGGCTTAGAGACACACACACACACACACACACACACACACACACACACACAGGGGATCTGAAACTGGGACAAGGTCCTGGGGGTGTTACCTGAAGAGAGACGTACTGCACACTGCCTTAATGATGCCTTCAATCACTCCTTTACCCCCCCCCCCCCCCCCCCCTTTCTATAAATATCATGTTACCAGTGCCTCTGTGCTCTTGACGCTGTGAGGGGAAATTATGCTCTTTGACAGGCAAGTCATGCTGCTGTGGATGGTAAACAATGAACGAACAAGAGGCTTGTCATCTGCAGATTTACACATGAAAAAACACCACTGTCATACTACTCATACAAGCACAAATGCGTGCGCACATAAACACACACACGCACGGGGCATCCCTACATCCCTATCCTAGATGAACTCTGGAGGGGAAGGGTGAACGGACAGAGATACACGACTCCCGCTCTTGCTTTCTCTCTCTCACTCTCTCTCCTTATCCCCCCTCCCTCTCTTTCTGTCTGGTCGTCTCTCCCTCTTTTTCTCCCAGAGGGTTGTCTCTGACCTCTTCAGCCCTAAACATGTTTTCTGCTCTGCTCAATTTCTTCTCTACCTTTCCTTCTCTTTGTTTACCCCCCCCATGTCACTCTCTCGCTCTTCTCCTATGCGCATGTGTGTCTGTGTACATGTATGTGTGTGTATGTGTGTGCGTGCACATGCATGTATGTGTGCGTGTGTGTATGCGCGCGTGTACATGTACATGTATGTGTGTGTGTGTGTGTGTGCAGACATGTATGTGTGTGCGTGCATGTACGTGTACATGTACATGTATGTGTGTGTGTGTGTGCGCGTGTGTGGACATGTTTGTGTGTGCGTGCATGTACATGTATGTGTGTGTGTGCGTGTCCGAGTGCAGAGGGCTGAAGTGGAGAGCAGTGTCATTTCTTGAGGTTTCACACAGACACCACTGGCCATGGCTACAAGCAAGCAGGCAACACAAACCCTGCTCTGTTTCACTGCCAGAGAGAGAGAGAGAGAGAGAGAGAGAGAGAGAGAGAGAGAGAGAGAGAGAGAGAGAGAGAGAGAGAGAGAGAGTCAGGGAGAGAGAGAGTGTGTCAGGGAGAGAGAGATAGAACAAGAGGGATGCAAAGAGGGGGAGGGGATAATTAGACAAAGTGAGAGAGAGGGAGAGGGAGCGAGAGAGAGAAGAGAGAGTGCGGGCGAGAGAGAGAGAGAGAGAGAGAGAGAGAGAGAGAGAGAGAGAGAGAGTGCGGGCAAGAGAGAGAAGAGAGAAAAGACTAACCCTCCTGGGAAGAGAGGTCTCAGGTACAGAGGAGAGTTCCAAGGCAGCCATGATGAATGCCAGTCTGGCTGCAGAGACAGGGTGGGAGGCGGAGGGGAGGGAGGGGGTACCACTGACACTCTAGATTTCACCAGCACACAACACACACACACACACACACACACACACACACACACAAACAAACACAAACACACACACACAGACATACACAGACACACACACAAATAGAACATACAGACACTCACAGGGAAACACATGACCAACACAGGAACACTGTTTTAGGCTTCGGAAACACACAATCACTCTTAAACATGTCGGCTATAAATAAACAAACACATAAATGTAAAACACAGACATGCACACATATCCAGGTGTAGATACAAACACATCAAGATGCGGCGCATAATAAACACACAAGTTTTAATGGACACTCTAGTGTAACACATGAAACCAAGATGGCTACGCACCACATCAACAGCTGAGAACACACTTGCCCACTCTCTCTCCCACAGACACCCTTAGAAGCACACATACAGACAGACATGCAGAAACACACACACACACACACCTCGAGCAGCTTCATAAACACATCATTCTGCAATATCCAAACACAGAAACACACACACACACACACAGCTCACAAATCAACTTAGTGGGAAGCGCAGAGTAACTTACAAATTGATACCGTCACAATACCGTGCACACGATAACGACAATATCATGATTCAGCAATACTCAATGCATTACAAAAGATTCATCTACGACACAATATCTGTGTTTAATGAGGAAGAAAAAATTTCACGGCATTTCACAAGGGATTTGAAACTGTGTACACTGTCTCCCAAGAAATAACAAACAGACTTCTGTTTAAAATGCACATTTCAAGGTTTTTAGACGCATTCCAGAGCTTCTGCATGAAGTAGTGACTCTGGTCAGGTGAATTGGTGACTGAACCCCAAAGGTTCCGCAGGAGCCCAGGAGGACACTGGCACCACGGTAACCTGAGAAATGTCATGTAAGAGTCATGACCACAGGAGGGGCCTGCCAGATCGCAGTTCGCCCTGGGCGACATCATCATGACGTCAGGAGTAAAAATAAACAAACAGACGAGTAAACAAATCCCGCGTGAGCGAACCAGCAAAGCCGCAAAGTTTGTCCGTTAGCATATTACAAATGAGGGTGAGTGTGTAAGTGAGTGAGTGGGGTAAGACAGAAAGTGGAAATGCACTCGGGAGTATCATCTTAAACATAGTGTGTGTGTGTGTGTGTGTGTGTGACTGGGGTGATTTTACAGGGATCATCATGTGAGGTGTGTTTTAACTACCCATGCTGCATTAAGGCACAAGGTGAGCACCCCCCCCTTCCATCAGATACACTAAAGACAAAATGAAGACCATCGTAAATCCCTTCCCAGAAGGATGATAAAAAACAAGAGAGAGTGATGGGGAAATAGTGATAGAGAGAGAGAGAGAGAGAGAGAGAGGCTGTTAGATTGGCACTTCATCTTCCATAACGATGTATTATGGCCCCAGTGTTAAGCAGATGAATATGTATCACAAAAAATCACAAATCATACAGTGTGTGTGTGTGTGTGTGTGGGGAGGGGAAGGGGGGGCAGGGTGCCAGATTCTATGTGTGTGTGTGTGTGTGTGACTAGATGGATTGGTGGAGGGATGAGTATTGAGGAGCAGTGGAACGCAGAGGCAGGAGGTGTTGCATGATTGACAGCAATGCTGACATCATGCTCACCTATGTGAAGTGAAGCATCAGGCTGCAGCCGTGTGTGTGTGTGTGTGTGTGTGTGTGTGGGGGGTGGGGGGGGGCAGGCAGCCCAGCAATTAGCCGCCGTGTGACAGCCTCTGGAGTCGTCGTCACAGGGAAGTGACGGTCGCACTTAAATACCGGAGGCACCCACAGGAGGGACGGGATCAATGGCCAATCACCGTGTCATACGACTCAAGCCAACATATGAGCGCGCGCACGCGCACGCGCACGCGCACACGCACACGCACACACACGTCTCCTAGGAACCAATTTGTGCTCAACATGTCTACCCTTATTTGCCAGAAAAAAAGTGTGCCTCTCTCCCCATCTCTCTCTCTCACACACACACACACACACACACACACTTTTCACTCCGTCTCTGTTCCTGTTTGCCTCCTTCTCTTCCACCTTTCTTTTTATCACTCCCCTTCTCTCCCTCTCCCTCTCTCCTTCTCTCCCTCTCTCTCTCCTTCTCTCCCTCTCTCCCTCCGTACCTCCCTCCTTCTCTCCCTCTCTCTCTCCCTCTCTCCCTCCGTACCTCCCTCCTTCTCTCCCTCCCTCCCTCCCTCTCTCCTTCTCTCCTTCTCTCTCTCCTTCTCTCTCTCCTTCTCTCTCTCCTTCTCTCCCTCCCTCCCTCTCTCCCTCTCTCCTTCTCTCCTTCTCTCCCTCCCTCCCTCTCTCCTTCTCTCCCTCCCTCTCTCCACAAGAGAATAAAGGTATAACCTCTGTGCTCCGCTTTTTTTAGGTCTCCACATGCCGACTGACGTCAACCCTCCATTTTGGTTCCTCTCCTAAGTCACACAATCACTTTTACTATCCATCACCTTTCCACACCTCTACACACTCACACACCTGATCCCAAGAACACACCTTTACACACTCACACACCTGATCCCGAGAACACACCTTTACACACTCACACACCTGATCCCGAGAACACACTCACACACCTGATCCCGAGAACACACCTTTACACACTCACACACCTGAACCCGAGAACACACCCGAGAACACACTCACACACCTGATCCCGAGAACACACCTTTACACACTCACACACCTGATCCCCTCCATTTTGGTTCCTCTCCTAAGTCCCACAATCACTTTTACTATCCATCACCTTTCCACACCTCTACACACTCACACAACTGATCCCGAGAACACCCGAGCTGGTCCCAGAACAGTGTTTGTGTGGACATTAGCATGTGCATAGCCACATGATCCACTATATTACGTTTCCATGTGATAAAAGCTACAATTCTGCCATGTTAACGCCTGAGGTGCGTTCAAATTGACAAACATAGGCAAACATTTCCTGTGAACATTTGTGAACACTTGCACACAGCTTGAGGATGTGGTTATCCGTGAACATGCAGGGGAGATGGACAAAGGGTTGAGCTGAAATGTTTACACAAAATCTTTCAAATGCAACTTTTCAGAGAAAACACGTTCGCCACTGGTTGCGTTTTGCAAAGTCTGGCGAAAACTCTGGTTGCGTTTCTAGTGAGGACGAACAGAAACTGTCAGAGACTTTTGAAAACTCTGGGGTTGAGTTCTAGTGTGGACAGACACAAAGCGTCAGTGACGTTTGAGAACTCTGGGGTTGAGTTCTAGTGTGGACAGGCACAAAGCGTCAGAGACGTTTGAGAACGATGCTCGCTGCCTCCGATGCCAGAACAGGGCCACCTCCAGCCAAGCCGCTCGCATTGAACATGACCCAAGGCAACTCTGCAGGCCGTTGTGTAACTGCCATCATTAGGTGGCAGAGAGAAAGGTTATCGTAGTGGTTTCATAACGACACTCTCTCTCTTACACACACAAGGCCAGTTAATCATAGCTGCTGATGCACACTGCACACACGTTATGTACACACAGCGTTGTGGGCTTGTCCATCAATCGCTCTCTGACACCTGTCTGTCATTCTGAGAGAGCCATCAGCTCTTCTGCCAATCACTGACCAAGGGGCTGACAGAACTATATGATGGGCGCTCCCGCCAGCCAATCCCGAGGCCCAGAGATCCTTCCGGCCACGAGCAGACATTTCCTGGCAGAGTGTGGCGGCAGCGGTGGTGTCGGCCAAAAGGCAGTAGCTAACTTTCTTACCATACGGCCGCAACATGGATGAGAGGCCAGATCCCTGGGAAACACAAAATGGCAGCCGAGAGAGAGAGAGAGAGAGAGAGAGAGAGAGAGAGAGAGAGAGAGAGAGAATTACCCAGTGTGTCTGTGAGAGAGAGAGAGAGAATTACCAGTGTGGCTGTGTGAGAGAGAGTGAGAGAGAGCGAGAGAGAGAGAGAGAGAGAGAGGGAGAGAAGTGCCAGTTTGTGTGTGAGAGACAGAGAGAGAGAGAGAGAGAGAGAGGACAAGAGCAAGCGGGAGTGAGGCACATATTAAAGAGGCAAAACACAGAATGGAGAGAGAAAGTAAGAGGGTAGGAGAGACAGAGAGAGTGACGGAGGGAGAGAATGATAGCAGGAGGGAGAGAGAGAGAGAAGGCTCTAGCCTGCTGAGATACAGTAGGAGGACAAGAGAGTTCTGCTTGGGAATGTCCATTTGGGTGAGGGCCTGGGGTGGCAGAGCCAGGCAGAGGTGAAATGCTCCAGCAATGATAAATTATTCATTTCAGGCTTTCATACAGAGGCAGAGGTGACACACACACACAGATTCTTCCCAAAGCCTGACCATCAACAGCTAGACTAGATGCATTTACGGGGCACACGCTAGCCTCTTCTCTGCTAAATAACCAAAATAAAACAGCAGGGGAGAAAAATAACATGCCCAATTGAATAGGCCTACCCTTCGGATTGGAATATATTTTCAGATTTAAGGATAAAACTCTGTCTCTCTCCCCCTTCCTTACAGTCATCTTATGTTTATTCCTACCCTTCTTTCCTGTTCAGTCAAACACTAACCCACACACACACACACTAGATGCTAGAAGGCATCATTTTCTTTGGCATTCTGCATAAGTCTTCAGTGCACTTACAGGCAACAAATTTAAGCCCCTGCACATGCAAGCGGTTGAACCCTTAGAATGCTGGGCATGTCATTTTAGCTCGGTGCTGTTCTAGGAGGGAGGCAGCTGTGGGCATGCCCACCTGTTTGTGGCAAACAGCACTTGGCTGCCTGGCTACGTCTTGGGAGGAAAAACAGCACGGAAACGAACAGCTTCGAGGATTTTCCCTCACTTGCCATGGACCCATCAGAGGAGAGTGTGTGTGTGTGTGTGTGTGTGTGTGTGTGTGTCTAAGTAGCCTAATGGCCACCAAACCCAATTGAAATTATGTTATCTTATTTTAATTGTGAAACATAGACCTAAATTAATAACTAGCAACACTGGCTGCCCTGCAGTGAAGTCAACAGAAAGATTGTAGACTCAAGCACACACTTTTCTTGCCTAGATACTTGGTGGAAGGTAGGACAAATATCTTGGCACAGCCAAGCAAAAAACAGTGCACACACACACACAATGTCTACATGAGCATGCACTTCAAAAAGGCTATTAACGCAAACCACTGACACCCACATTTCTGCTATAAACACGCTGGCACTTTTTGGTAATGCCTTGACACAATGAGTCATGTTGCCTGACTTTTGTTGGATGCAATAAAAAAAATGTCAATACGTTGAATAAAAAAAGCAAGGGGGAAAAAAACTTCCAAAATGCTCAAAACAGACTGCCCAAAAGTGCACTGCCTTTAACAAAAGACTCATCTTTTCCTATAGTGTCTCCGAGAAGAAGAAAAAAAATGACACAGTAACCTAGCATGTGACATCAATATCAAGACTCCCAAATGTGTTAGCAAGGGGCAGGTTAAACTCGTTGAGATGACAGAGGCATGTCAGAGAGCGACTGCTCCCAAACAGTCCATAGACAGTTGCATGGATACTCCATGACAAGTGTATGAGTTGGGGGTATAGACATCTTGACTATTCAAAACGCTGGGTAGTGGAGATGATGAACTCCCTGAGCAACATTATTAGCTAGCCTACTTGAAAATAATTCAATTAATTAATTCGGTGCAATTTACGTTAACAATCCTCTTCATATCACGACACAGCAGGGTGCATGCATGACAGCATAGCCTACTCATGTAATTAGAAAGGTGTCATCTCCACTCCATGCCAAAAAAGGCGACGAGGGTTGCGAGTCGACCACCATTACCAATACAAAGCAGCAACAATGTGATAAATGTTGATTCCATAAACAGAAAAGTTTTCCCGGATACATCACTCATAACTCCTCGTAAAACAATATCCAGAAGTCCACCATGATGTCAAAAGACCCGACCCTTTTTAATCATCAGACATCTTTGCTAGCAAGTACGAGGACTAACATGACTGTTTCCAAGTCCCACTATTACTCGAAAGCTGTAAAACTACACAGTGGGATAACGTTAAGCGCAATTTCCAACACATTTTTATCCTGCAACATCAATGCAACCAACACAACTCTTGTTGTATTTATCGTCAGCAAAGCAACCTTCTCTGTAGCAATAACGTTAGCCCATTGATGTTCTTTTTTTTTTACTTGATTCTCCATATTACACGGACACCTAGCAGGAGTAGCTGCACTGTACTACAGTAGCTAGCGAGCTAGCTTGCTAGCCAGCTAACTAGCTCATAGGTCTCGGTGGCCTCGGCAGAACTCGGTTGAGACAGATTTTCTTTCCATCCGATGCACGTAGAACAAAACACGCCAAGAAACCAAAAGAGCAGACTTGTTAGAACAATATCGTTATACGTTACCTTCCTTGGCCTTCGCCAGTGCTGCACTGTGTTGCTGAGAAAGCAGCCCCGGTGTTGGGGACGTGGAGAGCTGGGACCAAGATGGCGTCCCCTCTAAACTTCCACCACTTCCACTGTTACTTTGGACACTCATCAAGCTACTTTTTGGAACGACAGAGCAAACATAGACGAGCATCACTGTCAGTGACCTGGACACGGAAACCACAAAATCTGTTCTTAAAATCTATAAAACAACAACCACCGATCATAGAATTGTATGAAAGTTCACATTTTGGGACACAAACCTCCATACGCCTCTGCAGTGCGTCTAAATTGTCTTATGAGAATAACCAGAACATAGAACGTCATCCATCGTTTGTTGAAACAATATCGCGAGGTTCATGCACCCAAATAGCATCGCCTCCGGTGGAAAAAAAGTCTAGCCGAAAACTCGTGACGTAACATGGTAAACATCATTGATTACGTGTGCAACTGTGAAGATAACCAATATGAGCTAATCATGTATGCATGTGTCACCGCATATGTGTCACACCGTATGCATGTGTCACAGGCTACTGTGAAACCATTTGCCCTATACTATTAGGGGAAATCAACATCCATGAAATAATTGCATGTTGTTCCCCTCAAACATGTAATCCTATGTATTCTGTAGGCTACTGCTGTATCAAAAGTTTTTTTCCTTGCTTTGTCCAAACAACATATAACCCAGAGGGTCCTCACTGTGAGGGTCCCCACACAGTGAAGCCAGTTCCTTCCCCCTTCATGCCTTTAATAAAATGCATCATATTATTAACCATTAGGCTATCTTCCTATTTTCAGAGCAGTGTCATCTTAACCTACTTTGTGCCTCTCCCCATCTGTTATCATGACCTGAAACCTACTAATACACAAGACAAAGCTGCACCTCTCCAATAACAGTATCCGTCTCTGGTTTGTTATGCATTAAAAACTTTCAAACCTCAAAGGCATCTAAAAACATATGACGGAAAGCAATTTTGCAGCATCCTTATTCGCATCGGCATCTGATGACCTTTTGATGCTGTCCTTAGTTTTGTCTGCTGCACTTTAGTATTTGTTTTTCCAACTTAGTATAGTTGCACTACAAATTGTGATTCATGATTTTTTCCTTCTGACTCTACCATATAACAGTCTCAATTTAACACCTCATATTAATTGCAGATTATTGCAGTCCTTGAGTCACTAATCTAGGTGAGAAGTGCATATGTTGTTACAACTGCTTCAAGTAATTGGATATTGCATACTGTATGACACCATCTACATCTCTTAAGGACAAAATACCATAAAAATACTAGACACAGCAAACATATGCACATATTTGAAACATCTTTTAATTATTATGATCATTGTATATGTATAAATCCTGCATGGTTTTCTTTTGTTGTAATAAACCATAGAGAAAGAAATGGCACAGCACAGCTTTCTACTCATAACTCATCAATTTTAACAGTAACATTGGCATGTTTATGAGAAGAGAGTGTTGCACTTTTCTTTCAT